>NW_027439329.1:0-156894 GCF_964188355.1 Buteo buteo
GATGTTTGATATTGTTCTAAGGGATGAGTTCTGGCTATTAAAGCTGAACATGTCTGTGAGATGGGTTATTTACCTACATGCCGTGAAACCTGCAAAACTTTCGACCAGACCCCTGAGGGGCACCAAGAGGCCTCCGCTGCCCTGAGCAGCGTGCCCCCGTCCCGCTGGGCCACCCCTGCGCATGGGGCCGGGACCTCCCTGCAAGCACAGCCCTGTCCTCGTCCCTGCAGGGCTACGGCACAGGCTGGCTGTGCCCAGCCCTGTCCCCAGCAGCCTCCCTTACTGGGCAGGGGGACCGGGGCATCCCGGTCACAGTCACGTCCCCCGTCCCGCTTGGCCCCATCTCCTGCGGGGACCTCACACCCATGCTGCAACGCTGTCTCTGCTGCTGCCGACCGGACTCCGGAGCTGACTTGTTACCCTGTCCCCTCTGGGACTGTTGGTGGTCCCTGCCAGTCACCGCCACGGCCCTGACCAGAGCAGCCTGTCGGAAAGGGCATGGTGCTGCCTGTGCTGCGGGTGCCCTCAGCCCCGGCTTGCTCTCCCTCACTGGGAGAGCGCCGCTCAAGCTGCTCCCTGACGTTAAGTGCAATGAACTACTATACTCATGTGTTAGACAACAGCGTGCAGGGATCCATCTCACAAATGCATAAAAGTCATCCTTGCTATGACAGACAGGTAAGGAAGGCTTATCTCTCAGCTCCTACAGACAACCCTTTAAGGGACTGCCAGGCTCAGGGAGACCAGTGAATGCTTGCTCTGTTATTTCTCTCGCTCACGTATCAACCTATCTTCCTGTGATGGGTTGACTCTGGCTGGACGCCAGGTGCCCACCAAAGCCATTCTATCACTCCCCCATCCTCAGCTGGACAGGGGAGAGAAAAATATAACAAAAACTTGCGGGTCGAGATAAGGACAGGAGAGATCATTCACTAATTACCGTCACGGGCAAAACAGACTCAGCTTAGGGAAAATTAACTCAATTTATTACAAATCAGCCAGAGTAAGGTAATGAGAAATAAAACGAAATCTCAGAACACCTTCCCACCACCCCTCCCTTCTTCCCGGGCACAACTTCACTCCCGGATTTCTCCACCAAACCCCCCCAGCGGCACAAGGGGGACAGGGATGGGGTTTACGGTCATCACACGTTATTTTCTGCCGCTTCACCTCCTCAGGGTGAGGGCTGATCACGCTCTTCCCCCGCTCCAGCGTGGGGTCCCACCCACGGGGTCAGTCCTCCACGAACTTCTCCAACGTGGGCCATTCCCACGGGCTGCAGCTCTTCACGAACTGCTCCAGCGTGGGTCCTTTCCACGGTGTGCAGTCCTTCAGGAGCACACTGCTCCAGCGCGGGTCCCCCACGGGGTCACAAGTCCTGCCAGAAAACCTGCTCCACGGGCTCCTCTCTCCGCAGATCCGCAGGTCCTGCCAGGAACCTGCTCGAGCGCGGGGTTCCCACGGGGTCACAGCCTCCTTCGGGAACCCACCTGCTCCGGCGTGGGGTCCTCCACCGGCTGCAGGTGGAGATCTGCTCCACCGTGGACCTCCCTGGACTGCAGGGGGACAGCCTGCCTCACCAGGGTCTTCACCACGGGCTGCAGGGGAATCTTCGCTCCGGCGCCTGGAGCATCTCCTCCCCCTCCTTCTTCACTGACCTTGGTGTCCGCAGGCTTGTTTCTCTTACATGTTCTCACTCCTCTCTCCAGCGGCTGTTTCTCACTCTCCCAACTTTTTTCCTTCTTAAAAATGTTATCACAGAGGCGTTACCACTATCACTGATTGGCTCGGCCTTGGCCAGCGGCGGGTCCGTCTCAGAGCCGACTGGTATGGGCTCGCTCTCTCTCGAACACAGGGGAAGCTTCCAGCAGCTTCTTACAGAAGCCACCCCTGTAACCCCCCCCGCTACCAAAACCTTGCCACATAAAACCAATACACTTCCCCAGCAGTGTGGAAGCCAGAGCTAAGAAATCTGCTGGAAGAGTTTCTAGCAGCATATCTAATTTGAAGCAACACTGCCCAAGAGCAGAGGAAGATCTGATACAGAGAGCTTATCAGTCACCCAGTAGCTACTGCAAGAATCTAAACTTTAAAAAACAATGACCCCCAAACAACAAACAAACAAACAAACCCCAACAAAACCCCCACCCTCTTCATATTGTAGAAGGAAGGGAAAGGCACTCCCTTGCAATTTTTTCCAACTACTATGGAAGTGCTGTGTTGGAAACAGAATCATTGAGGTGTTGCTCTTGCAGTAAGATTTATTTGTAGGAACAAGGATCTGACGACTCATATGGCAAGACCCAGTACCGCAGGTCTGACGTACACAAAACCGCTGCTGAAATCCACAAGAGTTGCAAGTGAGAACTGGAGGTTGGGAAGGAATTTTGCCATGGTGTTTATTTCCATATCACTGCCAAAGTCTAGGGTCAATCCTAAGATGAAAATTAATACTAAAGTATTTTAATACTTGTGTAATATATATAAAAAAGATATTTTCTTTTTGCCTATCATAGTTATACATGTAATTGTTAATATATCATATGAAAATACTGTATGCACCACCATTCACAAGCCTACAATAGATGCATCAAGAAAGCATAACATTTTACATGTTATCAGGAAACATGCCAGATCCTGGACATAAACACCACTGGATTAGAGGGCTGTCAAGTCTGATGCCAGAAGTACCAGCTGAACTATGAAATATCATCTCAAATCCAAAGACATCAGTCATGCATGAATAAAGTGGCCTAGCTCTACTGTACAGGGGAAGGACTCGTATTGCATTAGGTACAGGTTATTAGGACTACAAAGATGCAGGACAGGTGGCAAATTCTCAGTGTTTCAAATGAACAGATACCTTCCAGCCCTGTTTTATTCCTTGAATAAGGACTAATACAGAAACTGATTCCAGTGCATGAAGAAGTCCTAGTCTCCCAAAAATGCACCAGTTTAAAGGAGTTTCTTAAAAATTTTACTGAACTCCTACCATTTTGTGGACATCTCTGTTTCTGATAGCTCACAGAAAGCTGTAACTGACAAGTAAAGCCCCCAAAAATTTGCTTTGGTTTACTGAATCAGTTAAGGCTGTCTAAATATGGAAATCAACTCACCTGAATCAGAAGATCTCCTCAAAGCCCTGGTTCTTGAAAGGAGATCAAAAAAACCTTTTCAGATTAAATGAGATCAAAAGAATCTTTTTAGATTAAAATGTACCAGAAATGTAGATCCATGGTGCAAGAAATATCTAAGACATGGGTATGTAATCAAGAACCTATATGCTAGTTTTATTTGTAAAATACTTTATTCGTGACAGCAAAATACTGTAATTTTATTTTATAAAAGTTAGCAAAAGTTGATACATTTGAAACAGAAACAAGAAAACTATTTCTACTTTTGTTCAATTATTCAATTATCTTTTCCATATGGAAGCTATCAGTATGTACCACACCAGTGGGTTTGGCCCAACACAGATGGCCAGACTGCTGCAGCTCATCCTGCTGGTGCACACGTTGTGGCCGATATGCTGGGGAAGGGACAGCAGCCCCTTGAGGAGGAGAAGTTTTGCTGCAGGCAACTTGTTGGCCACCCTGAGGGAACAGGAACACAATGTTAAAAAAGCAGATGTTGCCGCAGCCGTCCCTGAAGCTTGCACAAGGCAGGTGGGAGCCAGTGGCTGTGTCGTGCAGCTTTGCAGGTGCTGTCAGCCTGCCGTCAGTTCTCCTGCGCTTCAGGAAGGAAGCACGGCGTTGCTCCCCAGCTCCTGATTTCACCCAAGCCCAGGCAAGGGAAGGCTCCCTGTCCATGCCCTTTCCCCCAAAATCTAACCGCACCCCAGCAAGAGCAGGCTGCCAGAAAACATGGCTTTTTAAGGAGTCTGTCCCTTTGCAGGCAAGTCCCAGGCCTCTACCAGTCGCTGCTCAAACGGCGGGCTGCTGGCACACTTACGCTGTCAGCTCTTCCACCTTTCCCTGCTTGTTTGGCTTCTCCATGGCTCGAATCCAGTCCTCATAGAGGTCTGTCACGAGGAGCTTGGCGGGGATGCTTCGGAGGAAGTCCTGCAATGCCAGGGGCTCCAGGTGAGCCTTTGACCACTCCAGGCCAGCCAGGAGCTCTTCCAGCTGCAGGTCAGCAGCAGTGCAGGCTGACTTCCAATGTTGATGTCCACACCACCGTCCAGGGCCTCCCTCAGCTCCCGAAGCCCTGTCCCACTGGCAGCCCTCTGGAATATGTTGTCTGTCAATGGCCCTTCCTGGTGTAGGAGAGCCAGCAGCTCCTGCAGGAGAGGCAGGAGGACAGTCACTTGGGTGGGGAGCTGCCTTGCAACAGCAGTGGCCAGAGCACTGCCCCAGACCTGGCTTCTTGCCTCCCCAAGGGGGCTGGCACCAAAAGGGTGTGCTGGGGGTGAACAGCCAAATCCCCTATCCCCAGAGCTCCACGGTTCCTCTCCTGGGGACACCGCCCCTCCAAGAAGGTGCAGGGCTGGCGACCCCCTCTCCAGGCTGGCTTACATGGATGGGCTGGGGCAAGGAGCCATCCTCCCCGCAGAGGGCTGCCAGGGGCTGGCCAAAGAGCACCTGGCTGCAGCCGGAGCCTGCCTGCCCTGGCGCCTGGGCAGCGGCCGGGGTCCGCCACAGAACAAAAGGCCAGGGCAGGCCCCTCCTCCTCCTCCTCCTGCTCCCTTCTGCTGCAAAGGAAAATGGAGGAAGAGCCCATCAATGGAGACCACGAGGTCAGCGCTCCCAGAGCCTGCCCTGCCTGCAGCACAGTGGTGACACTCAGGGGACAAGTGAGCAGAGGTCCTGCCAACTCCAGCCGAGGAGCAAGGACCCACCCGCCCAGCTCTGAGGATGGAGCAGAGGCAGGCAGCTCCTCGACCGCTTGGCAATGTCCCCTGTGCCCCTGTGTGCAAGGGAGAGACAGCAGGTGGGAATCAAGGGACCCCAAGGGCTTAGCTCTCTCCTGCTGCAGAGTTATGGGAACTGACTTGCTCGGGGTGAAGGGCAGTCACAGCAGCATCCCATCTTCTGCAGAAGTGCTGGCTGCAGGAGGAAAGAAGGCCCTCCCTGCCTTTCTTTTCTAAACTCAACTGTCAGGAGGCAATGTCCCCCTCCATTGCCAGAAGGGACTGGCGGAGGCCCTTGCTTGGGATTAGCCTGTAAGAACCAGGCTTTGCTTGGAGAGCAGCCCTGCAGCAGAATGGGCTGTCTGCAAGCTGCCACCCAGCACCAGCAGCCTGAGTGCAGCAGAGCTGGGACTGTCTGCTCTGCTGGGCTCTCTGCCCCACTTTGCAGGTTTCCTCCCAGTGCTGCCAGCAAGGATGTGCCAGCGTTCCTGGTGGTTCCCCAACACTCTCAGGTCCCCAGGTGGCACCACGGGACCCTCCCACTGAAGGTCATCCCATTTGCCAGAGATCCCTGGCACTCCAGCACAGCAAGAGGCAGGTAAACAGCAGCCATTCTCACCTTTGCCTGGCCCTCAATCAGGTCTCCAGGCTCCTGGCACTTAATGTCCTCCATTGGGCAAGAGAGGAGTGGAAGAAGCTGAGAAGCGATGGCTCTGCTGCTCGGCTGGAGGACCAATGCTGAGAGGACAGAGCCAAGACGAGAGTGACACTCATGGCATGGCAGCAGCTCAGCTCCTTCTCCAGGAGTTTGGTGGAGGGCAGTCATGTCACTCGGGCTCTCTTTGCTCCTTCTGCTTGGCTGGGCACAGGGAAGGGTCAGAAAAAGAGTGAGCCCCAAGCCACTGCTGCTCTTTCCAGCAAAAGGGATCCCAAGCCCACCCCTGTGTACAACCCTTGAGCCAAGCAGCAAGCAGAGTTCCCTGCAGAGCTCCTGCCTGCCAGGCACTTAGCTCTGCTTCCCTGGCTGCCTCTCCCTTCTGCAAACAGAGGAAGAAGAGGCTTTCCATCCCTGCTCATCCCCCACCTGCTACCTGCAGCCGCTGGGGCACATCTCCCCACCCGGGGAGCTGTGTCCCCCCGTACAGCTGTGCTTGGAGCATCGCCCTGGCTTACCCCAGCAGCGTGCCCACCCACAGCTCCTTCAGCACTCAGGAGCTGCAGAAAGAGAGGAGAACCAGCGTCAGGCCCCGCTGCCCCCCAGCCCGCGGGCAGAGGCGGGCACCTGCGCAGCCCTGCCACGTGGGGCAGGAGGCAGGGGCAGGACGAAGCCCTGTGGGGCAGGACGGAGGCACTGCCAGAGCCCTGTCTCCCTCTGTTCTTCCTTTTGGCCTTCCCCTCTAGTGACCAAAAGGTGACAGGGGATGCAGGACATAGAAATGCCCCCCATCCCTCTCATTCCAGCTGCCTGCATGCCCACCCCTCAGCCCCCAGCCGGCCAACCCAGCCTCCCTCCCTCTCTCCCTGCCGGCGTGCTGCCAGCTCCCTGCCCAGGCTCTGCACTGGGGGCAGAGGCCACTCCCAGGTTGGCGTGGGCATGGCTGGGAACCTCTCCTGACCCTTGCCAGCCCTGACCGCAGCTGCCAGACCCCAGAGAGGACGGGGGCCAGTACCGCCCCGCACTGCCCAGCCCTGCCGTGGGATGTGGCACCACGACTCACTCGAAAGTGGCAAGGCAGGAGCCAGCGTGCCAGGCGAGGATGAGGGAGCTGCTGCGCTCACCACTGCCATCCTCCTCTTCCTTGGCAGGCAGTGAGCTGGAGGTGGCCTCCTCGGGGTCTCCCGGTCAGAGCCCTGTCCCCCACCTGCCGTTGTGACAGACATTGGTGCATCCAGCACCAAGGTCCCGGGGCCTGGGACTGGTGCCAGGGTGTCCCTGCCCTGGTCCCAGGGCCAGGGATGGGGGAAAGGCAGCTGGGGTCTGAGGGTCTGTCCTGTTTTTGGCTGGGATAGAGTTAATTTGCTTCTGAGTAGCTAGTACAGTGTGTTTTGGATTTAGCGTGAGAATACTGTTGATAACACACCGATGTTTTAGTTGTTGCTAAGTAGCGCTTATCCTAAGTTAAGGGTTTTTCAGTTTCCCATGCTCTGCCAGCAAGCAACTGCACAAGAATCTGTGAGGGAGCATGGCCAGGACAGCTGACCCGAACTAGCCAAAGGGATATTCCATACCAGAGAACATCATGCTCAGTATACAAACCAGGGGGAGTTGTGCTGGGAGGGGCAGATCGCTACTCCGGCATCAGTCAGCAAGTGGTGAGCAATTGCATTGTGCATCACTTGTCTTTTCTTGGTTTCTTTTTGATTGGGGTTTTTGTTTTGGTTTGGTTTGTTATATTCCTTTTCAGTAGTAGTAGTATTGTTAGTATTACATTTTATTCTACTTTGGTCATTAAATCGTTCTTATCTCAACCCATGAGTTTTACTTTTTTTTCCAATTCTCCTCCCCATTCCACTGGGTGGGGGGAGAAGTGAGTGAGCAACTGCATTGTGCTTAGTTGCTGGCTGGCGTTAAACCACAACAGTCCTTTTTTGGTGCCCAATGTGGGGCCCAAAGGGTTGAGATAACGACAGATCTGACCAGAGCATGTTAAACCGAATTTGTTACAGCATTCATTATATTAGTTTAACAGTCGCTGGTCACAATATCGATTTATTGACTCTCAGAGTTGCGGTGCTCATTCTTAAGAGTTGTGTTATGTATCACCTCACTTGCCGTATATAGTCCCTGTGCTGCTGCTTATCACCCATAAGGTGAGGTGGATTAAAGTTTTCGCTTTGCTGTACTATGTAACAATGGTTTATGGTACGAGAAAATTATCAGTCATGGGACTAATCCGGTATCTGGACTCAGCATCGCTGTCACCCCCGTACTTCGGGAGGCATCTAGTGGGCATCATTAATAATTACACCTTTTACATTTTCTCCTCGGGGAGCCAACCGATGGGGGAGACATCTTCCCACATCTTCCCCTTCTCCTCCAGGCTAATTACAACAGTGTTTGAGAATTTTGCAAATTTTGAATGTCATTGGGAAGTTGAAACCAGCATGGTCCTATTTCTAGGAACCAGCACGTTCCTGAATGTGGTTCAGGTCTCATTTAGGGTTAAACAACTATTTAAAAATACCACCCAGAGATCAACCCCCACAACAGGCACTGCAGCTACTCAAGCCCCAGCGACGGGTGATGCAGCTGAACCAGAGATTCAACCAGTGCCAGTATCAATTGCACCTAAACAGAAGAAGAAATATAAAAAATCAGTTTGTGTAGTAAGAGAGGAAGATGAACAAGGGTCATCATGTGAACAGGAGGAAGAGGCAGAACCAGAGAATCACCCGATCCTTATCCCCGAGTGAGCTGCAGGATATGTGAAAAGATTTCAGCCGTCATCCAGGCAAGCACATTATCACCTGGCTGCTCTGATGCTGGGATGACAGAGCCAGTAGCTTGGAATTAGACAGTAGGGAAGCCAAGCAGCTGGGATCCCTTTCTAGGGAAGGGGGTGTTGACAAAGTGATTGCAAAAAAGACACAATCCTTCAGCCTCTGGAGGCGGCTTCTGTCAGGTATGAGGGAAAGGTATACCTTCAAGGAAGTTGTTGTGTCATCTAAGCAAGTGGACTACCATGGAGAGAGATATCCAGTACTTGAGGGAATTAGCCGTGCAGGAGATGGTTTGTTATGACCCAGACAATGTGCAGCTACCCACAGATCAGATGAAGACCACCGCACACAACCCATGTAGTGGAAGTTTACACAGAGTGCACCATCACCATATGCCAACTCATTGGCAGTAATGGACTGGAAAGACAAAGAGGGACCAACAGCGGATGAACTGGCTGGCTGACTCAGGCAATATAAGGAAAGTCTCCCTTCCTCCCTCGTCTCAGCTGTGGAGAAACTGCCAGACATACTAGCTGAGAAACTGTCCCGAGCATTTCAGCAATTTGAGGGTAAGTCCTGCCTCCCACCTGTACTGACCAATATCTCAGCTATTAGGAATAAGTGTCCCTCCACTCACGAGAGAGGAGATAGAAGGTACACGCCATGGGGTACCCTGTGGTCTCACCTGCGTGAACATGGAGAGGATATGATGAAGTGGGTTGGAAAATCTACGTTGGTCCTAGATGCACAGGTATGTGAATTGCAAGGAAAAACAATCACAGATGAGGGTTCTTCCAGGAAAATTGCTGCTCCAGTCTCTGATGGGCAGTGTGAGCTGTGTGCCAGACAGATTGGAAGGACAGCTCTTATTCCTGATCCTGTGAGAAGGAGCTTTAATCCATTTTTAGAAAAAGTGAATGGAGAATCCTATGACCAGGACTAGAGGGGCCCTGCCTCCAGCCAGGTGGAGGAGAGGGACAGACAGGTTTACTGGACTGTATGGATCCAGTGGCCTGACACATCAGACCCACATGAGCATAAGGTTCTAGGAGACACCAGTGCACAGTGTACCCTAATGCCATCAAGCTACAAAGGGGTAGAACCCATTTGTATTTCTGGGGGTGACAGGGGGATCCCAACACTTAACTGTATTGAAGGCTGAAATAAGCCTAACTGGGAATGAGTGGCAAAAACACCCCATTGTGACCGGCCCAGAGGCTCCATGCATCCTTGGCATAGGCTATCTCAGGAGAGGGTATTTTAAGGACCCAAAGGGGTATCAGTGGGCCTTTGGTATAGCTGCCCTGGAGGTGGAGGGAATTTAACAGCTGTCTATCCTTCCTGGTCTCTCTCAGGACGCTTCAACTGTGGAGTTGCTGAGGGTTGAAGAACAACAGGTGCCAATTGCTACCACAACGGTGCACTGGCAGCAATACCACACCAACTGAGACTCCCTGATTCCCATCTGTAAATTGATCCGCTGACTAGAGAGCCAAGGAGTGATCAACAAAACTCGCTTACCCTTCAATAGTCCTGTATGGCCTGTGCAAAAGTCTAATGGAGAGTGGAGGCTAACAGTAGACTATCATGGGCTGAATGAAGTCATGCCGCCACTGAGTGCTGCTGTGCCGGACATGCTAGAACTTCAATACAAATTGGAGTCAAAGGCTGGCAAGTGGTACACCACACTTAATATTGCTAATGCGTTTTTCTCAATCCCTCTGGCAGCAAAGTGCCAGCCACAGTCTGCTTTTACTGGGAGGGGCATCCAGTACACCTGGAATCAACTGTCCCAGGAGTGAAAACAGAGTCCCACCATTTGTCATGGACTAATCCAGACTGCACTGGAAAAGGGTGAAGCTGTGGAACACCTGCAGTACATTGATGATGTCATTGTATGGGGCAACACAGCAGAAGAAGTTTTTGAGAAAGGGAAGAAAATAATCCAAATCCTTCTCAAAGTTGGTTTTGCCATAAAACAAAGTAAGGTCAAGGGATCTGCACAGGAGATCCATTTTTTAGGAATAAAATGGCTAGATGGACATCATCGGGTCCCAATGGATGTGACCAACAAATTAGCAGCTATGTCTTCACTGTCTAATAAAAAAGACACAGGCTTTCTTAGGTGTTGTGGGTTTATGGAGAAAAGCTCTGCCTGGAGTCACTAGCAGAAAGTGCCAGGGGAGACCTGAGGCCAATCCCTAGGGTTTTGGAGTCAGGGATATTGAGGATCCGAGGCCCGCTATACTCCACATGAAAAAGAGATATTGGCAGCATATGAAGGAGTTCAGGCTGCCTCGGAAGTGGTTGGTACTGAAACACAGCTCCTCTTAGCACCCCAACTGCCGGTGCTGGGCTGGATGTTCAGAGGGAGAGTCTCCTCTACACATCGTGCAACTGATGCCATGTGGAGTAAGTGGGTCACATTGATCACACAGCGAGCTCACACAGGAAATCCCAGTCGCCCAGGAATTTTGGAAGCGATCACGGACTGGCCAGAAAGCAAAGATTTTGGAATATTACCAGAGGAGGAGGTGACACATGCTGAAGAGGCTCCACTGTATAATGAACTGTCAGAAAATGAGAGGCAATATGCTCTGTCCACTGACGGGTCCTGTCACATTGTGGGAAAGCATCAGAGGCAGAAGGCTGCTGTATTGGGTCCTATAGGACAAGTTGCAGAAACTGCTGAAGGAGAAGGTGAGTCAGTTTGCAGAGGTGAAAGCCATCCAGCTAGCGTTAGACATTGCTGAAAGAGAAAAGTGGCCAGTGCTCTGTCTCTATACTGACTCATGGATGGTGGCAAATGCCCTGTGGGGGTGGTTACAGCAACAGAAGCAGAGCAACTGGCAGCACAGAAGCAAACCCATCTGGGCTGCCGCACTATGGCAAGATATTGCGTCCCAGCTAGAGAATATGCTTGTAAAAGTATGTCACATAGATGCTCATGTACCCAAGAGTTGGGAGAACAAGACTGAAGTGGCTCAGGTGGATTTGGACTGGCAACATAAGGGTGAGCTATTTATGGCTCAGTGGGCCCATGACACCTCAGGCCATCAGGGAAGAGATGCAACATATAGATGGACTTGTGATCAAGGGGTGGACTTGACTATGGATACTATTGCACAAGTTATCCATGAATATGAAACATGTGCTGCAATTAAGCAAGCCAAGCAGTTAAAGCCCCTCTGGTATGGAGGGCGCTGGCTGAAATATAAAGATGAGGACGCCTGGCAGATTGACTATATTGCACTCCCATAAACCCGCCAAAGCAATGGTGGAAGCAACCACTGGGTGACTGGAAAGACATCCCGTGCCCATGTGACCACCCGGAACACTATCCTGGGCCTTGAAAAGCAAGTCTTGTGGCGACACAGCACCCCCAGAAAGAATTGAGACAGACAACGGGACTCATTTCTGAAACAACCTCATAGACACCTGGACCAAAGAGCATGGCATTGAGTGGGTGTGTCACATCCCCTGTCAAGCACCAGCCTCTGGGACAGTCGAACGGTACAATGGACTGTTAAAGACTACATTGAGAGCCATGGGGGGTGGAACCTTCAAACATTGGGATACATGTTTAGCAAAAGCCACTTGGTTAGTCAACACCAGAGGATCTGCCGATCAGGGTAGCCCTGCCCAATCAGAACTTTTAGGTACTGTAGAAGGGGATAAAGTCCCTGTAGTGGACACAAAAAACATGTTAGGGAAGACAGTCTGGGTTACTCCTGCCTCAGGCAAAGACAAACCCATTCATGGGATTGCTTTTGCTCAAGGACCTGGGTGCACTTGGTGGGTGATGTGAAAGGATGGGGAAGTCCAATGTGTGCCTCAAGGGGATTTAGTTTTAGGTGAGAATAGCTAATGATTTTAATTGTATGCTGTTAGTTGCTATATAACCCTGCCACTGTATGTTACCATTACTATAATTGTTATATGCTATATCAATGGTATTACAATAAGAATCACTTGGATTAAGCAAGAATGAACTTTGATAAAACTGAGCGAAGTGCAGTAGTGATGGGACCAGAACTGCCTTCAGCATGCAACAACCCAACATTGCACACCATCCTCCTGCTGCACCCAGTGTCACCCGCTTGACGCACCACACTGAAGCCCGATCCATCTCTTCCAACTGAGCAGACTTCACACCATCCCTCCTGCTCAGAAAGGCTGGTATGACAGATGGAGCCCAAAGTCATGCACTAAATGAACTCAACAGACATTTTATAGGGATGGCCTAAGATAGACTAAGGGAATGACATGTGTGTGTGTGTGTGTGTGTGTGTGTGTGTATCAAAGGACAGGAAAGGTGATGGGGATTGATTAGGATGCATTGGAAAGTATGGGACCTGAGCGTGACATAAATGGTATAGAATAAGGTGTGGGTACTGTCCTGGTTTCAGCTGGGATAGAGTTAATTTTCTTTCTAGTAGCTGGTATAGTGTTATGTTTTGGATTCAGTATGAAAAGAAAGTTGATAACACACTGATGTTTTCAGTTGTTGCTGAGTAGTGTTTAGACTAAGTCAAGGATTTTTCAGCTTCTCATGGCCAGCCAGCAAGAAGGCTGGAGGGGCACAAGAAGTTGGGAGGGGACACAGCCAGGACAGCTGACCCAAACTGGCCAAAGGGGTATTCTATACCGTGTGATGCCATGCCTAGTATATAAACTGGGAGAATTTGGCCTGCAGGGGGGATTGCTGCTTGGGAACTAACTGGGCATCTGTCAGCAAGTGGTGAGCAATTGCATTGTGAATCACTTGTTTTATATATTCCAATTATTTTATTATTATTATTGTCATTGTATTACTGTTATTATGATCATTATTTTTCTTTCCTTTCTGTCTTGTTAAACTGTTCTTATCTCAACCCACGAGTTTTACTTTTTTTTTCCCCCCCGATTATCATCTCCCCCATCCCACTGGGTGTGGGAAAGTGAGTGAGTGGCTGCACGGTACTTAGTTGCTGGCTGGGCTTAAACCATGACGCTATTCTTTTTGCTCTCCAGCTCTCTCTTTTTCTGTCTCCGTGTGCCTATTTCTTAATTTTCCCCTCTCTGCCCTGTAGCATCTAGCTATGTGGTTTGTTTTGTGTTGTTCCCCCCGCCCCGGTCCGGCCCTTCCCTCCATCGTTTGCTGTCCCGGCTCCCTGTCCCTGTTGTTTCATTCTTCCCTCTCTGTCCTGTTCTTTGTCTCTTTTCTGTCCTCCATCTCTCTCAGTCTGGCTCCCCGCCCATGTTCTTTCCTCCCTCTCTGTCACGCTGCCCGTCCCAGATTTTTCTTGCATCTCCATCCTGCTCCCCGTCCTTCTTCACCGGTCTCTGTGCTACTTCCCCGCCCTCTTTGTGCTGCCTCTCTCCCTGCTGTTTCTTTCTCCATCCCCGCCAGGCTCCCTGTCTTCCTGTCGCTGTCCCGTTCCCCGCCTCGTGCTTTCTCGCTGCACCCCCGCTGTCCAGCCAGCTGCCGCTTTCCTCACCCCCTCCCACCTTCCTGTGTCCTGTGCCATGCTCCTCATTTTTGGCAGCCCCCACTTCTCCTCAGCAGCGCATTGCTCCAGGAGCCAAATGTCTGTTCCCCGACGGACCGACGAGCGTGGCTCTGGGACCGGCTGCCGAGGTGTCTCAGCAGCAGGGGGAGCGTTGGGGGGGCCCCGAGCCCCGGAGCAGACTCGCTCGCAGGACTGAATAAACGCTGGCCGTCCGTCCCCTTTGCCCTCCGGGCTGCGTTTGCGCTCCCTTTGCACGGGGCGAGGGGCCGTGAGGGAGCCCACGGGCGGAAGAGGTGAGGCGCTGGGGGGGGTCGGGCCATGCCCCCCCTGTTCCTGCTGGGCTCCAGCTGCGAGCCGGGGCTGGAGGAGCCGCAGGTGCGGGCAGTGAGGCTGATGGGGACGGCCCCTCCCTGGAAAGGGGGGGCTGCCGGGGGAGGGGCCGGGGCGGGGCCGGTGGGAGCCCAGGCAGGAGCGGAGCGGAGCGGTGGCCGGGCTGCGGCTGCCCCTCGGGAGAAGGTGAGCGGGGCCGGGCGCCCCTCGGACCGCGAAGGTCGGAGGCGGGGGTGGCCCGGGGGAGGTGGGGGCCGCCTGTGCCGAGGCCGGGGGGGGGCCCTGGGGGCTCACAGGGGGGTTGGGAGCTGGGAGCACCGGGCCCCGTGGCGGGACTGCGCAATCGCCCGGCGGGTCCCGGGGAAAGCCCCGAGGAGGACGGCGGGGTCCGTGTCGGACGCACGGAGCGGCAGCGGGGCCGCGCCGTGCCGGGGCGGCGGCGGCGGGCGCTGCCCGGAGCCGGGCGGGGGGGGACTGGCCGGAGCCGGAGCCGGAGCCGGGCGGGGGGAGAGCGCCGGAGCTGCCCGGACCGGCGCTGGGGGCTCGGCGGGGACTGCGGCTGCGCCGGCGTGGGGGTGGGCGGAAACGGAAGCGGCGTCCCCTCGGGGTCAGGCAGCAGGGCAGGCTGCCTCCCGGGGCATGCCGGGAGCTGTAGTTTTCGCGGACTCGGCGGCCGGGCAGCAGCGCGGCTCTCGGGCGCGGCGTAGTCCTCGCTGCCGCCGCGGCCCCCGGAGTCCGACCAGGTCAGACTCGGGAGCGTTGCCGGTTTCGCGTGGTTTTCCGCGGGCTTCCCGCCGCTCCCCGACCAGCCGTGCGGACGCGCCTCCCGGGCGCATGCGCTGTCCTGCGCGTGGGGCAGCCCGGCGTTCGGTCGCCGGCTCCGGCCCCTCCGGCGCATGCGCGGTGTCCGGGAGCAGCGTGGCGGCGGCGGGCGAGCGCCGAGACCGCGGGTGAGGCGAGCGATCCCCCCCGGCGGGGGGCCGGGGCGGTGGCGGTGGCGGGGGGGGTGCCTCCCGCCCGCCGGCCGCCCGGGGCTGGCGGGACGGGAAGCTGCGAAGCGGCCGCTGCGGCAGGCTCCCGGTCCGCCGGAGGCGAGCCGGGCCAGGGCAGCGCCGGGCAGTTCCCCGAGAGCCGATAGAAGGGAAGAGGGGACGGAGGCGGGCACCCCCCAGGCGCGGCCAGCGGGCGCCTCCCCGAGTTGCCGGAGCTCCCCCGGCGCCTTCCCCCGGCGCCTTCCCCCGGCGCCTTCCCCCGGCGCCTTCCCCCGGCGCCTTCCCCCGGCGCCTTCCCCCGGCGCCTTCCCCCGGCGCCTTCCCCCGGCGCCTTCCCCCGGCGCCTTCCCCCGGCGCCTTCCCCCGGCGCCTTCCCCCGGCGCCTTCCCCCGGCGCCTTCCCCCGGCGCCTTCCCCCGGCGCCTTCCCCCGGCGCCTTCCCCCGGCGCCTTCCCCCGGCGCCTTCCCCCGGCGCCTTCCCCCGGCGCCTTCCCCCGGCGCCTTCCCCCGGCGCCTTCCCCCGGCGCCTTCCCCCGGCGCCTTCCCCCGGCGCCTTCCCCCGGCGCCTTCCCCCGGCGCCTTCCCCCGGCGCCTTCCCCCGGCGCCTTCCCCCGGCGCCTTCCCCCGGCGCCTTCCCCCGGCGCCTTCCCCCGGCGCCTTCCCCCGGCGCCTTCCCCCGGCGCCTTCCCCCGGCGCCTTCCCCCGGCGCCTTCCCCCGGCGCCTTCCCCCGGCGCCGCTCGGCCCGTGCGGCTGCCCCCAGCTCCAGCCCCTCCCATGAAGCCTGTGCTGTAGCCGCAGGCAGCCCCCGAGCCCTGTCGTGAGGGCAGCAAGCTGGCCCTCCGATGTTCTCGAGTCTCCCTGAACGTGGGTGCCGTTAGCAGCGGCGCGGGGAACGAGCGGCGTCTGCGGAAGCCCCTGCAGAAGGAGGGGCTCCGGCCAGGGTCGAGCTACGGTAATAACGGTCACTGCTGCCTCTTTCCCTCTCCCAGAGGCCACGCTGTGAGTGCGGTTGTCCGCTCGTCCCCGGGGATGCCGTTGACTGCAGCAGCCTCAGGCTCGCGTGGGCTGTCTCTGCCTGGCCTCCCTCTCCTCGCGGCGCGGGAGCACAGAGGGACAGGCGGAGCGCTTGCTGGCTGTGGACGGGAGCTGCTGAAGCTGGAGAGGCCACAGAAAGGTCGAGAAGAAGAAACGGAAGGCCGGCCGGCAGCTGCCTCCTGCTGCAGGCAAGAGAGAGCCTGCCTCTCTGGGTGTGGGAGGATCCCTCCTCGTAGTCCACAGCAGGTCAGACCGCCAGGGTCTGTATGCATGACCAGCAGCGCGGTACGGCCACGTAGTGAGCGAGCGAGCGAGGCTACGTGTCTAGGGGGCCTCATCTCGTAAGAGCTGCGAGGCGCTCGCGTGTTCCGTTATGTGGAGGACAGCCAAGCGACTGGAGTTACAGGAGAGAAGGAGAAGGAAGATTCTGAGCTGGCAAGGTCTCCTGGCAGCTCCAAGAGCGAGAGCTGTGGTGAGTCCTGGGCCCTCGGGGCCCTGTCGCTCCTCTTGTGCGTCCCGGACCCTCCCTCCCCCTCTCCTGGCCCCCTAGCTTTCTCGTGCTGCTGTGACGTTTGGGGTTTTTTTTGTTTTGTTTTGTTTTTTATTTTTATTTTGCTTCCCTGTACCTCTCCTCTTCTGTCTATTCTCTTGTCCTGCTCCCTCTTCCTCTCCCCCTTTCTCTCTCTCTTTCATTCGACTGCCCCCCTTTCTTTTTCTCTCTGCGTTCTTGTCCTGCTCCCTCTCCCCCCCCGCCCCCAGCCCCCCGTCTTTGTCCTGCAGTCAGTCGCTGTTTTTTCCTTTTCCATCTCCTTGTTCTGACCTGCATCTGCCTCTTCCCCCGCCTCCCAATTTCTCTACCCTGTTCCCTGGCGTTCTTCTCCTCTCTGCGCCTGTATGTGCTGCTCTGTGTCCCTGCCTTCCTATCTCTCTTCTTCCTACTTTCTGTTTCTCTCTCTATCCCTTTGTCTTGCTCGCTGTTGCTGTTTATTTTTGTCATTCTGGATCTCACTGTCCCCGTCCTCCTTCCTGTTCATCTCTTACTCTCTGTGACCCTTTGTGCTGCTTCCTGCCCCTTTTTTATTCACCCTCCCTCTCTCTGCAGGGCTCCTGATACCTCTCTTTCTAAATTCCCCAACCCCCTGTGCTTCTCACGGTCTCTGTCTCTGTCAGTGTCTCTCTCTCTCTCGTTGTCATCGTTCTTGTCTGTCGCTCTGTCTTGCTTCCTGTCCCGTCGTTTCTCGCTGTATCCCTTTGTCCCGCTCCCTGCTTGTATTCGTATTCCTCTCTGTCCTGAGGACCGTCCCAGTTTTTGATCTCCGTCCTGCCGCTGTCCTCATTTTTCCTTCTCTGCCATGTTCCCTGTCCCTCTTTCTGTCACTTTTCCTCTGTCCCTGCTGCTTATTTCTCCATCTCTGTCCAGACCCCTGTCCCGTCCCTTCCCCCCCCGCCCCGCCTTGCTGTCCCTCTGCCTTGCTTTCTTGTGCTACCTTTTCTGTCTGTCTTTCTCTGCCCCGTTCCCTCTCCCGCCCTTTCTAACTGTGTCTCCCGTCCAGCTAGCTGTCGCTGCTTTCTTTTTTCTGTTCCTCAGTATTTTTTTCTTTTTTCCATATCTCTCTCCCACTGCCCATCGCAGTTGGTTTTTTCCCCCTCCGATGCTGGCCTGCTCTTTGTCCCTTTT
Source organism: Buteo buteo (assembly GCF_964188355.1). Classification (NCBI taxonomy): domain Eukaryota; kingdom Metazoa; phylum Chordata; class Aves; order Accipitriformes; family Accipitridae; genus Buteo; species Buteo buteo. Next base: position 17,818 of record NW_027439329.1, read on the forward strand.
GTCTGTCTCCTCTCTGTCCTTCTGTCATGCTCCCTGTGTCTATTTAATCCCTTCATCTCTGTCCTGCAGCCCGTCGCTAATTTTTGTTCCTCTTCCGTCCCTTTGTCCTGCTCCCCGTCCTTGTCTCTCTTTCCCTTGGTTCTGCCTCCCGTCCTTTTTTCCTTTCTTGCTCCATCTCTCTGTCCTGCTCCCTATCCCTCCCGCGCTCTCTCTGTTTCTGTGTCCTTCCCCTTGCCTTTCCCCACGGTCTCTGTCTTGTTGTTCCCTCTTTGGTTTTCTTGTTTTCCGGGTGGCTGGGCCCGGCTACCCGCGGGGGTGCTTCGGCTGGGAGGTTTGGGGTGGGGGGCCTGGCCGTGCCGGTGATGGCGGGGAAATAAAGCCTGAAACGGCAATCGAGAAGCGATGCCCTGCCTGTGCTGGGGCTGCCCTGCAGAGGCGTGGGGCCGGGCCCTCTGCAGGTCCCGAGCACTCCCCGAAACTGCGTGTGGGGCCCCGGGGGTGCAGGCCTGTGGGGTGGCTACGCTCGGCGTCGCCCGTGGGCACTGCAGGGTCAGAAGTGGAGAACAAGTTTTCTGTTCCTGGGGCTTGACAACAGGCTCGCGTGGCTGATTTGGGGGCTCGGAAACAGACCGAGCTGCGCGGCTTTGGGCCCAGAAACAGAAGTCCGGCCCTGCGTGTTTGGGCCTTGAGAACAGGCTCAGCAGCCGGGTTTTTTTGGCTCCCAAATGGGCCCCGAGTCAGCTGGTGTGGGGGCCAAAAGCGGGAGCCGGCTTGGCTGGTTTTGCAGGTGGGTGGGAGGGTGTTGGGGGCTGCGGGGGGAAGCGGGGGGCGGGCAGGGTGCGTGGTCCCTCCCCGTAGATGGGGGTCTGGTTGTGTCGGACGCCGAAGTTCGGGAGGCCGGCACGCAGCAGGCCGAGCTCAACATCTGCGATGGTCTGTGGGGGCGAAAGGCGCTTTTCAGACCCCACGTGCCCTCTTTGAGTCCAGCTCTTCTTTCTGCGGTGCTCGGAATAGTTATTAAGTAATTAATCGCCCAAACTTAACGAATATTTACTTGGCGTGTAACTCTGATGTTTAATCCTAATGCTCCAGTTCTGACAGCAGTTGATATGCAACCTTATGGAAAGCCCAGACCGTTGCACGTAGCTGGAGCTTGTAAGGAGAAGCAGCTGAAATCAGCCGGAGCTTCAGTGCGGAGCTGGGGCTTCAACGAGCCAGAACTGTAGCAAGCGGGAGCTGGAACGAGGCGGGGTGTCCGCTGTCTGGAGCGTGCATTAGCCAGAGGCAAAAGTACCTGCGGCTGTAACGAGCAGGGGGCACGATTAGCTGGAGCGTCTTTTCGCTGGAGCGTCCGTCGGCCGGCCTGCGCTCCCAGCACGGCGGAAGAGCGGCCGGGCGCAGGCAGGGCTGTCCGCAGCAAGCAGCTCCGAGCAGCAGGGAGGTGAGTTGTCCTTCTGCCAGCGGGGAGCCCGGCCTCTTCCCTCGGGCATGCAATCCACGCCACGCTCCTCTCTCTGCGTGGAGTGTCTCTCCCGGTCCGTTCCCGCGGGCAGAAGCGAGGTGGGGGTCCCCCGGCTCACCTGGGGCAGCCCCCCCTCCCCGCGAGGGGGCACGGGCGAGGTGTCGTCGTCCCCTCGGTACCGGGCAAAGGGGAGAGAAACCGGCTGGCGGGAGCTCCTGGGGTGCAGAGCCCTTCCGGCAGAATCCTCCCCTGTCTTTTCACCGTTGGCTGGGTGTGACAAGCAGGTTCATTTCTTTGTCTCTCTTCTCCCAGCGTCACCTTCCGCGTCACACGAAGAAAATCCTGCGTGGTTAATTCCGCTTGCTGCTCAGGTAATCGCACGTATCGGGCTGCGGGAGCGGAGAGAAACACTTGCGAGTTCGAGGGCACTACAGATGCTCCACGTTAAACCCACAGAGAAGGCAAATTTGCTGCTAGTGCCGAAAAGCTGATGGAAAAATTGCTGTTAACAGATCGTGCCCTGTTCCTGAACTGGTCTCTTGATGTGTTTTTGTTTCAGGTGAAAGAATGAAATTTCCTGTCTGGTAAATTCAGAGCTGCCTGTTAGCTTCATTAGGGGGTCGAGTGTTTCTCTTCTCTCTGTTCATACTGATTTTATGGGCAAGCTGGAAATAGCCTTTTACTTTTTTATGTATAACTGAATTCTTAGGAATATGTGGTGTCCCTGTAGTTCATTTTTGAGCACCTAGATGCCAGTAGAAATGTAATGAGTGAAACATGATGGGAACTGGTACTTGATTTTTATTTGGTTTTTTTTTTTTTTCCCTTCCCCATTAAGAGTGTTGATGGCACGTTGTCCCGTGGCACAATCCCCATTCCGTTCAGCGGAGTCTTCAGTCTAGGACTTTTAAGTGAAAAAGTTTGTCCTTCCAAAAAGGGACTAGTCATTCCTAGGACCGAGGCATAGACTTGCAAGGAGAGTCGCTTAAGTACGTGATCGGAATGAAGGCCAACTTTCAGTTGATGTTGCTGCTGTTGGTCTTTGCTTTCATTGATTTCTCCACCACTCCCTCATGGTTGGGAGCTCTGAATCGTAATGTTTTTCAGTCTCTAACACATTTCCACCCCCACCCCTCAAAAAAAAGCAGAGGCAGTGTCTGAAAGTTAATTAGTTTCCTCACAAATGCGTGAGTAAATAAAATGTGAGTTATGATGATTAAAACCATAGAAATGACACCAGTCTTGCAGATCTGGACTATTTCTGAACAGGCATTCATCACATGCAAAAGCCGTCAGGGTACGGATCACCTGCGCTTCATGCTCTGACAAGACAAAATGCTGAGGCAGGGATGAGCTCTGAAAGAAGAAGGGGGGAAAAAAAAAAAAAAGAAGGATACAGGGTCACGGTTTTGTTTTGTTGTTGTTTGTTCTTCGAGAGTGCAATATTGACTGGTGCCAGCCTGCAGAGCTCTTCTGCTGCCTGACCTCTCCTTCTCTTTCGTGGCTGTAATTGTCGTTTGGATAATTGTAGAAGAGCAAGTAAGTTATTTGCCTCTGTGAATGTGCTGGTAATACCAGGGAGGCAAATGCTTGAACCAGTAGTGAATAACTGGGCTACGAGTAGAATTTCTGAAGGAAGAACAGCAGCAGCAACAGGAAGCAAATAGCAAGTGACCAAAAACTTGCGTGTGTCAAACGCATCAAAGCTTTCTTGCCGAATGTTGTTTGGCAATATGTTCCAAATGGCTTTTTTTGGTAAACGTAAATTTTCAGGAAGTTCAGGGCTGTGTGTGGCAAGACGTGTCCCTCTGCGTACGCGTCCTGCTACGGAAATAGCATGGGTCAGTGGCAAGTCCAGCGGCAGGGCTGCTGTTCCCTGCTCTCGACGTTGCCGTAGTAGTGTTGCAGTATTTAGACCTTCACGGACGGGCTGAGGAATGGAAGGAGAATGCCCGTTTTCTGTAAGGGCTCAGAATGCCGACCCTTTTCTCTGCCTGCCGCTCCCCTGTGCGTGAGATGAAGCTGTTTTATTTTTCTCCCTTGTTCCTGGTCTAAATATTTCTGGAGCTGTTCCTGCTGTGGGTTTGCAATTGGTGTTACTGCGTGTTTGTAGCGTTCTGGCGATGGGTCGTTTCTACTGTGGCGAAGCGTCGAGATACGGTTTTGGGTTTAAAGCGTCAGAAACTACGTTCACCGGAACCGGTAACTCGCGGCGTAGGGGAAACCGATCTGGCGCGTGCAGCTGTGCTCGCAGGGGTGCTCGGTGGCTCCTCATCAAAACGGCAGGGTGCGTGCGTGGACATCCGTAGGGTTGCGCTCTGGGTCCGAGAGCGTTAACGTATTTTTGCTGTTGGAAGATGGAATGGAGCGTGTGCCTGTTAAATCTCAGGGCGGTCAAAAGCTAGGAGGGACCCTGAGCGGGTTTGGTGGCACAACTGCGGTTTTAAAAGATCTTGCCCGTTTGGAGCAACGGCCTGGAAATAATGATTCCTTTTTTGCAACGAGGCAGTTCACAAGGACAGATGTGTTGCTGTGCTCTTTAGCAAAAATACTCAACTTGGGACGTATAGGGTGATGAAGCCTCGGCTGTACTAAGGCTTGAGAAAATGTAGGTAGGTCTCCATGTGTGTCACCTGCGTGTATCTAGGAAAGTGAGTTCTAGTGAAAGTAAAGTTGCCAGTGAGTCAAAAAAGAAAGGAAAAAAAAAAAAAAGCACAGTTGTCTGAAAAATGCAAAAGCTCTAGTGGCCCGTGTCAACAACCGTACCGAAGATGACGCAAAAATAGTTTTTCCTCCGCTCAGTCGTACTGTCTTCACAAACCTTCACAAAAAAAAAAAAAAAAGGCAGCTTTGGGTTCCTACCCAGCTTTGTGCTAATGTTTTTTTTTCTTCTCTCAGCTGGATGTCAGCTGGCACCGTTTTGCCGTGGTTGCCCTTTCTTCTGCCGTGACGGTACGAGACAGACGGAAAGATTCCGTAGTGGCCTGCAAGTACAAGGTACGCCTACGATGTGTGTCTGCGTTTTTGCAAAGGTACTTGCGGTACGGACTTTAACGTTGAGAGTGTGCCAGCTCTCCTTCTACTTTTTTTTACATGAAATATTTTAACACAAATACTAAAAATAAGTTCTGTTCTGGAGCATGTTACACCTATACAAAGTTTACTTCCCTCAGTTTATTTTCTCTTCCTGAAAGCATAATCTTCTGTTTCTGTGTGCTTGCTAGTAAATGATACTGTGAAGCTAATTTTGTACTAAAAGAGGGAAGAAACTGTTCGTAAGAGTTCAGCTGTTCAGAAGAAACAGACTTTGTTTTCATGATAAAACCTTTATGCTTTTACAGTCAATGATTTTTTTTTTTTTTTTAAATATCTTATAGTAGTACTCAAAAACGTTACGGAGATAATTAGCATCTGTACTAAAAGCAGTCAAGGTCAAAGAAGAGACGCGGGCAAAACAGGACAAATGGGCGTCGCATCTGTGTGTTTTCCAGGCTTTCCCAGGAAGCATTAGCAGCCTTGTAACTAGTGACAGTGAGGCCTGAGGTGGTTTTGATGAGTTACTGCTTCAGTAATGTATTTTTTCCTTTAACCTACAGTGTGTAATTGTGACTTCAGTTGGAAAGAGATTTTCCAAAATGGAAGTCTTTCTCTCTCAAAGAAATTTTGTTTTATGAACTTCCCATCAGAGTGGATCTTCAGAGGTGATCGACTTGACAGTAGAAGTCATCAGTAACAAGACTTTTCACTCTCTTTAAAAAAAGAGGGGAAAAAAAAAAAAAGTCAATTTCCTTCCAAAGACCCAAGCACAGCCCATCTTCCTAAAGTTGATGGCATCGCTGGTCTTTGGTTTCTCAGTTGTAGCAGTCGAGATAACATGAAAACGTGTTGCTCTGCATGCTTCAGTACTGCCAAAAGCATTAGGAAACCCACCAGTCCTTTTTGGTAGTCTGAGGTATTGCAGCAGTGGGGATTTTACAAATTGACTTGCATTGTTTAAACTGTAACTGCCAAATAGCTGTAGTATATGATTTGTTAGGTGTATGTAAGCAGTTAGGTATTTGTCTAAATGTTTAAAAAGAGAGGCAACTGAATGTTATGGGTTTTTTTTTTTTCCTGATGTTTTGACGGAGTGCTCTGAAGTACTTTCTTTCTGTCTGGCTTTCAATGGTGCGTGTCCCTGGCAGTTCAGTAGCACCTCTCTTGGGCAGCTCAGCTGGCCAGGTGTCCCTCCGCGTTATGCAACACGCACAAAAACCCCTAGTCCCATTAAAACTGTGTACTTTGGAGAGAGAGAATTTAATGGTATGAATTCAGAGCTGTGCAAGTTAAGGTAATGGAAAAGGAAAATCAAATACTTATACTATAAAAGTATTTTTATTGGATGTATATAAACATGGGCACACCTTTTTAGTGTAAAGTGAATGATTGAGATTTATTCTTTATTTTTCATTTTGCTCTTTGAAGTTTTCCACTTCGCTTTCAGCTTTATTCACCAAACGAGCAAGATGCAAAGCAGCAGCAGCAGCAGCAGCGCAAGGGCTGTAGCTGTTGCGGTGGATCCATAAGCGTAGATTCTGATTGTGTACGACCTCGTCCCGCAGCCTCCCAGGGTTATCTCCCTGCAGCAGTGCCGTAAGGAAGGGAGGAGACGTTTTCCAACACCGGCGAGAGCGTTTACTTGTATGCTAAGAAGGTGTTCAAAATGGTATCGATTAGCCTAAGTGCTGATTTTAAGTGTTCCAATCGCTCTTAACTTGTAAAGGAGGTGGTGTATTTCGAGCTGACCTGTTCACCTGGCATCCTCCTTTAGCTCAGCGACTCTTCTTGTGCACCCCCAGCCTCTGCTGGCAGGGCGGTATGAGAAGCTGGAAGGTCCCTGACTTAGTCTAAACGCTGCTTAGCAACAACTACAGCATCGGTGTGTTGTCAACATTGTTCTCATTCTAAATCCAAAATGGCCCTGTACCAGCTAGTCAGAAGAAAATGAACTTTATTCCAGCCGAAACCAGGACAACCCCAAACCCCCTGATTCTGGGTCTGCAACGGAAAAAACCAAACAAATTTGGGACTCCTGGGAAAGCCAAATCCGCCTGGATTGGTGCAGCTGGAAAGCAAAAAACCCACCCCATTTTCATGCACAAAACCGCAACCAAAAGATCACCCCTTTTTATGTTGTGGAAAAGCACTGAAACACACCCCAAACTGAGTATTTTGAAAAAGCAGAAAACTCCCCAGTTTGGGGAAGATTGGGGGTGAAGCACAGGCAGTTTGAGGGGTGTTGCCGGGGGTCCTCCCAGTGTGGATGATCTGGTGTGGATGCTCTGTTGCGGGTTATCCCAGGCGAGTTACCTGCTGTGGATCATCCTGGGTGGACTCCCTGGGGTAAGGTCATCCCCACCCGTGTCCCCCCCATGCACCTTTGTACCCTCACCTACCCTCTCCCCCGCTTGTGTTTCTCCCCCATATGCCCCCTGCTGCTCCAGCCCGCCCCCTTCACCCATGCGAGTTTTTAACCCACGCGAGTTGTTTCCCCCCGCGTCCCCTGCTCTCCTATCTCCTGCCCCCCCCCGCTTCCTTTCCCTCCTCTATATTCCACCCCCCCCCACCACCACCCGTCAGGCTCCAGACCCCTGGCATGCTGCCTGCACCCCATTCTCTGTCATTTTTTCTTCTTCTTTTCCTTGCAAGTTGTTGTTGTTGTTGTTGTTTCTTTTTAATGATTAGACTGTTTTCGTTTCAAGCCACGAGTTTTCTCACTTTCGCCCTTCCGCTTGTCTCCCCGTCCCACTGGGGGCGGTGGAGCGAGTGAGCGGTCGCGTGGGGCTTTGTTGCTGGCTGGCGTTAAACCACGACACGAGGTGAGTTGCAAGCCCTGCCTGGCTAATGCTGGAGGCTCTCTATGTTCGTCCTGCCATCTTGACGGGCCGTCCTTGTTCTTCATTGCCGCTTTATAGCGAGCGCCTCTCGCTCTGTAAGCGGCAGTACTGGGGCCGTGCAGGTACTGCGTGTTGCAGGCAGCAAAGGGCAATTGCGTCGCTTGCTGGCGGGAGCGGCAAGGAGTGCGGAGCCACGCTCCTGTAGGGAGCAAAGATGGAACCTCGAGGGCTCTACGGTCATCTGCTGAGGACTACTAATATCCCGACAGGCCTCTTTGCTATCCCTGCTTCACGGCTGATTCCTTTGCACGCCGGAGGGCGGGGCGGTAAGTAAGTAACACCGTGCAGCGTCTCTTCGATAAGAGACAAGCCCCGCACAAGAAGCCTTGCGTGCGCGCAGGACTGGGAGAGCAGAGTTCTGACGGCACGGAGGTGAGGAAAGGTGCGCCCACCCCAACTGAGCCCCAGGGTCGCCAGGGTATCGCTCGCTTGCAGGTGGGCCGCTGGCATCTGGTGCGCTGGGACGCGGCGTTTCCTGCTGAACAGAGCTGCCCCTCTGGCACAGAGCAGCTTTGGGTCTCTTGTGGCCTGCCTTCAGGCTGTCAGCTGAACCAGGCGTTATTTTTTGTTTTTAAAATCTGTCGCCAGCATCTGTTGACTGGCTGCTGTCACTCCCGCAACCCTGATGCCACATGCAGAGGGATACAGCGGTCCCTGGGGGCTTGGTCCAGGGGACCACCCCCCGCTCCCCCCTGCCGTTTGCAGGCTCCCTGTGCTGCTTCTCCTCTCTAGATAATGGGGTGGGGGGGCAGGGGCAGAAGCGACCACCCGACTTGTCTGTTCTTTGCACTTGACTGCTGTAAACGCTCCAGGCACTCGGGTGCTTTTTGGAACGGAGGCGCTGAAGATGACTGCCCGGGCTGCGAGTGGGGAAAGGGCAGGGCAACGTAAGCCCTGTGCCCCCAGTAAGTAGTTGCCGCCTGTGTCTGGTCTCTGCTGGGCTGAGCTGTCAGTCATCCCTCGTGCAGCCGATACTCCGAAGAGGATCGTTGTGGGGATGCTGCTGCCCGGCGACCAAAATGGGGTCCTACAGCTCGGAGGCTGCAAAGGCGCGGTGGTGCCCCTGTAACGGCACCCGTGGTCCAACGGTAACGGCAGTGCGGCACGGGGGGAGAGTGCCGCCGCGCTCGTTGCTTCCTCCCGGTAAGGAAACGCCGGTGCCGCCCCACGTGCGCGGTGTGGGCGGGCGCTCAGCGCGCAAAGCGCGGAACAGCAGCGCCGGCGTCGCACAGGTGCGCAGCAGCGCCGCCGCCTCGGGTGCTGCCGCCTTGTGGGCAAAGTGTGGTACTGCGGCCCGGCGTTCGCGCGCCGGCCCTGACCCCTCCGGCGCGCCGTCCGGGAGCACCGTGGCGGCGCGCAGGGCGCGGGTCTCGGCGGCAGCGGGCGAGCGCCGGGACCGCGGGTGAGGCGAGCGACCCGCTCCGGCGGGGGCGGTGGCGAGGGGTGCCTCCTGGCCGGCCGGGGCTGGCGGGACGGGAAGCTGCGAAGCGGCCGCCGCGGCGGCAGGCTCCCGGTCCGCCGGAGGCGAGCCGGGCCAGGGCAGCGCCGGTCAGTTTCCCGAGAGCCGATAGAAGGGAAGAGGGGGCGGAGGCGGGCACCCCCCAGGCGCGGCCAGCGGGCGCCTCCCCGAGTCGCCGGAGCTCCGACACGGCGTCGCGGCAACCGCGCATGCGCGGGGGCGCTCCTGGCGTTGCCCAGCAGCCGGAGCGCGTTACGGCAGCCCGGCAACCGCGCATGCGCGTTGCGCCTTTTACGGCGCTCGCCGCTGTTGCCTGGCAACCAGAGCGCGACACGACGCCTCGGCCACCGCGCATGCGCGGCTGCGCGGTTTACGGCGCTCCTGCCGTTGCCCAGCAACCGGGGCGCGTTACGGCAGCTCGGCAACCGCGCATGCGCGGTGCGCCTTTTACGGCGCTCGCCGCTGTTGCCTGGCAACCAGAGCGCGACACGACGCCTCGGCCACCGCGCATGCGCGGCTGCGCGGTTTACGGCGCTCCTGCCGTTGCCTGGCAACCAAAACGCGGCCCTGGCGGTCGGGAGCCGCGCATGCGCGGTGGCGGCTCTTGCCGCCCTCCTGCTGTTGCCTGGCAACCAAAACGCGGTACAGCAGCTCGGGAGCCGCGCATGCGCGGTAGCGGCGCGTTTCTCCTGCGCTCTCTTCCGCCACCTATTGAACAGAGTTCGGTACTGCGGCTGGCGTGCCGCGCATGCGCGCTGGCGCGTTGCGCCAAGCGCTCGCCGCTGCCACCCCGCGACCAATGTTCGGTACTGCAGCTCGGAGGCTGCGAGTGCGCGGGGCTGCCCCGGTCCTGCACGTGCCGTCCGACGGTAACGGCAATGCGGCACCGGCGGGAGGTGCCGCCGCGCTCGTTGCTTCCTCCCGGTAAGGAAACGCTGCCGGCAAGGAAAGCTGGCACGGGCTGTCGCTCCCCGGCCTCCCTCTCCTCGCGGCGCGGGAGCACGAAGGGACAGGCGGGGCGCTTACCGGCTGCGGGCAGGAGCTGCTGCGGCTGAAGCTGGAGAGGCCACAGAAAGGTAGAGAAGAAGAAATGGAAGGCCGGCCGGCCGGCCGGCCGGCAGCTGCCTCCCGCTGCAGGCAAGAGAGAGCCTGCCTCTCCGCGTGTGGAAGGATCCCTCTTTGTAGTCCGCAGGGTCCGTATGCAGCACCGACGGTGCGGTACGGCCACGTAGCGTGCGAGCGAGCGAGGCTCCGTGCCTAGGAAGCCTCGTCTTGCAAGACCTATGAGACGCGTGTTCTCCTAGGGGGAGGACGGCCGTGCCGCCGGAGTTACAGAAGAGGAGGGGAGCGGGAGAGGAGCAGAAAGAAGCGCCTGAACTGGGAAATTCTCCTGGCAGCGCCAAGAACAAGAGATGTGGTGAGCCCCGGGCCCTCGGGGCCCTGACTCCCCTCTTCTGCGTTCTGGTCCCTCCCTGCCCCTCCCCTGGTCCCCTCTCTTTCCCACACCGCTGCCTGGTTTTTTTCTTTTTTCTTTTTTTTTTTCTTTTTCTTTTTCTTTCCTCCCTTGTACCTCTGATACTGAAAAGCCGGTCGAAGAAACTCCCTAAGACTCGTTTTGGAGTTTTAGAAAGCAGGCATTCTTCATTGCAGCGCTGGATGCACGGGGGATAGTTCCACCTAGCGTGCATGCCACAGCTTTAGCACAAACAGGTTATATAGAATAAGTAATTGCATGTTAATCAGATTAGAATACATATACGTAAAAACGATGGCAACCGATTATCATAGTACTGCCTACATCCGATCACGCGCAATGAAGGATCCGTTTGAGTCGAAGGGCCGCTTTTGCGACCACCGACCCATTTGAAGTTCTTGCTGGCTGTCCTTGAAGTCTTTATTCTTGTCCTTGTTCTTTGATCTTGAAGCTTAACGCAGTTTCAATCACGTGTGGTCGGTTTCAGCATTGTTCTCGTCTAGCGTACAGGAACATCTAGTCATAAGAGCAAAGAACTGCAAAACTTAGGAGTACCTACCTCTGCTAGTCGATTGCTTGGCTATACTTTTGTCTATTGTTTCAATGGTAGTGTTAGTATAAGATTTCTAATAATTATTTACCAAATCTCACTTTTGCAGTCACCTAGCAGCAAACCAGTTTCCACAGCTGGTACAAAATATTAAAACCATCCCAATATTTAGACGGGCCATACAGAATGTATGGAAATATGCTATCAGAGGTGTCTGAGGGGCAGGGGGAGCGCCGGGGGGCCGCCCCGAGCCCCGGAGCAGACTCGCTGGCGGGACTCGATAGGCACGCGACCGACTGAATAAACGCTGGCCGTCCGTCCTCTTTGCCCTCCGGGCTGCGTTTGCGCTCCCTTTGCACGGGGCGAGGGGCCGTGAGGGAGCCCAGGGGAGGAGGAGGAGGTGAGGCGCTGGGGGGGTCGGGCCGTGCCCCCCCTGTTCCTGCTGGGCTCCAGCTGTTGCAAATATTCTGGTAAAGAAATCAAAATTTAATCACATAGAAGAGTTAGCTTTGATTAAGAAGTAAAATTGTGAAGCATAACGTATAGGATTGTTAAGTTTGAAACGTAGCCATAGAAACTTTAGGAGCTGTGTTACGCGTGACTCTAGGAACCTTAATATTGTTAAAGTTTGAAAGAGCTAACCCTAGAAACCTCACCAGGAAGTTACTGGCTTTTCTACGTTCTGTTTCAGGAAACTAAGGAAACTGTCGTGGACACCAGTTTGCTGCTTGGAAACCCCCTTACCCTTCCCATCTCGATTTGAGCATCGAAGATGCCAGTCAGCAGAGCTAAGTGTAACTGACCAATGATTGTTTTTAAATAAGGCTATTGATAAGGTTATACAATCAAAGGACCGATCGTTATAAAGGTTAAATTTAAGAACGAGCATAGTATGCATTTTTACAGAAGGAGCTTAGGTAACAATGACCCGACAGAAAAAGTCTGTGAAAACTGATGGATTTTGATACTAAGTGGGGCACGCCTTTGGAGGAGCGATCCCCCGTGTCCCCAGCGCTGCGATAAACAAAGTGCCTGCTTCTTAACTTCACGTTGGTGTTAAGGAGTTTTATTCTGTATTTTGGTAACGGTTTTGGCGACCCAGATGAGACCTTGCGAGTGAGACTGGACGAGATTGAGTGTCGATCGAACTCCGGCCGGCACCGAGGTATTCTCGGGGAGAACCGTCACCCTCGACTCGCAAAGCTCCTCGCAGCGTTCCCTGGAAAAAAGGTGAGGCGCTGCTGCTTTGGAATTTGTTTGGAAAGCCTGCCCGTGAGGCGTGGCGAAAGCTTTGCAGGGTTGGGGCTTGGAGGGTACCCGTCTGCAGTGGAAGCCTAGGCGTCTGCCCGTAAGTCATAAGCGAAACCTATTGCTGGGTTGGACTTTGTGTATTATTTGGGACAATTGTCATTTGCATTTGTTTGGTATTTGGTATTTGAATGTATAGAAGTATAATGGCAGTAGCAAAATTGTTTAAGAATAAGAGTGCAGGAAATGGAACTGCTGATGAAAAGATACCAAAAACATCAGCGTCGGGATGTTTATTGGCACGTTGGGGTGAGTCGCAGGAAAAATGGTAAACAAACAGAGCTTACAGTTACAATACTATATTGCAATTACTGTCGTTTTGTAGGAGAGAGAGTAACTGGAATAAAGTGCCATAGGTAGATTTGTTCTTTTTAAGTGAACGTATCTGACGGGGACCGGAAGGGAGTCTCCCAGCAGAACCTCTGGTTACAGCTAAACTGGGAGAACAGAAAATTGAATTTGCATTGACACTAGAGTCACCTTTTCAGTTTTAAATACCTTAGAGGGAGAGTTAAGTTTTGAAGAAATTGGTGGTGTCGGTGCAACAGGTGAACGAGAAACTAGACCCTTCTTTAAGTCTTTCACAATGAAATTAGGAAAGCAACGGGTCACTCAGCAGTTTTTGTATGTGCCAGATTCTCCTAAACTCCTGTTAAGGAGAGATCTATTTGAGAACTTAGAGGCAGAAATTAAATTTAAAAATGGAGAGATTAAAATTTTAATTCCAGAAACTAAACGTATCGAAGCAGTGGCTTTGTTGTTAACAGGATGGTTACCGACAGCAGAAGATTATACCAGTCAAAGTCTAATGCTGTAATTCCAATCGTCTGGACTGGGAAGTTCCTGGTAAATCCGAAAAGCAGAACCTCTGAGAGTTGATTTAAAGCCAGGATGGAATCCGGTAAGAATGAAACAATACCCCCTAAAACCGGAAAGTCAGAAAGGGTTAGTAATGGTAATACAAACATTTTTAAGATACAAATTGTTAACAGAATGTGAATCCAGATATAACACCCCGATCTTGCCTGTTAAAAGGCTAATGAAAAAGATGATAGATTAGTTCAAGACCTCCTCAGAGCAATAAATCAAATAGTACAAGATATTCATCCGGTAGTAGCAAATCCTTATACTTTGTTAACAACCCTAACGGAGAAACAAGAATGGTTCACAGTGTTAGACCGAAAAGATGCCTTTTTCCGTATTCCCTTGGATCCCAATAGTCAAGAGGTTTTTGCTTTGGAATGGGAAAATCCTGAGACTGGGAGAAAAACACAATGTACGTGGACAGTCTTGCCTCAAGGCTTTAAGAATAGTCTTACCATTTTTGGAAATCAATTGGCACGAGAATTAGAGATTTGGAAGAAAGAAAATAATCAAGAAATCTTGTTGAAATATATGGATGATCTGTTAATTGTAGCCGAGACGGAAGAACAATGCACAAAGTTAACTATTAACTTTTTGAACTTTTGGGGAATCGGTGGATATCGAGCGTCAAAAGAAAAAAAAAAAAAAAAAAACAGAAAGAAGAAACTTATGTAAATGAGTTTTAAAATCCTAAAAGGGCAGAGACAATTGGGAACTGAGAGAAAAGAGGCAATTTGTCGTCTCCCCGAACCTAAGACTAAAAAAATTAATGACGAGCATTTCCGGGAGTGGTCGAGTGGTGTCACCTGTAGATTATAAATTGTGGCTTGCTGGCTTGACCTTTATAGGAGCAGCTCAAAACCTCAAACAACGGATTGGACCGATGCTGAGAAAGCTACTTTCCAAGAATTGAAACAGGCTGTAATAGGGGTGCCAGCCCTAGGCCTGCCAGATCTCACAAAGACACTTGAACTTTTTGCTCGTGAAAGAAGAGGTACAGCTCTGGGTATCCTGGCCCAATATTTAGGGCCAAGTGGGCGAGCTGTGGCCTACTTCTCGAAGCGATCAGATAATGTGAGTCTGGGATGCTCCGGTCGTCCGAGAGCCGTCGCTGCAACTGTGCTACTGATCCAGGAAGTTCGTAAGTTTAACCTGAGGACAAAGGATTACTGTACGTTTCCCATATGATAACTGTTGTGCTAAAACAGAAAGGGGGGCATTGGGTATCCCCTAGCAGGATGCTGAAATGCCAAGTGGTGTTGCTGGAACAAGATGACGTTTACCTAAAAGCTACTACCACCGTTAACCCTGTCGCGTTTTCAACAACTGCTCAAGTTAAAGGAGAACTGGAACATGACTGCTTGCAGACAATCGAAAGAGTTTACTCCAGCCGACTGGATCTCTGAGATGTGCCGCTAGAAGAAACGGATTGGGAACTATATGCCGACGGAAGCGGTTCCATCTGTGAAGGAAAACGTTTATCAAGATAGACGATAACTACTGAGGAGGTAATTGCGTTGCCAGCTTTGCCTTCGACGATATCTGCCCAAAAGGCTGAATTGATAGCTCTTATTCGAGCTCTGGAACTAAGTCAAGGAAAGCGAGTCAACACTTGGACAGACTCAAAGTATGCTTTTGGAGCAGTACGCGCACATGGAGCGATGCGGAGAGAAAGAGGACTGTTACCTGCACAAGGAACCACCATTCAGCACGCAGAACAAATACCGGGATTGTTAGAAACCATTCAAAAACCAACAGCAGTCACGATAATGCACTGTAAAGCACATCAGTTAGGTAAGACCGGTCCGAACGCAGGTAACCGACTGGCCGATAAAGCTGCTAAAGAGGCTGCAGAAAAAGGCATCCTAGCACTAGTTCCAGAGAAAAGTATAAAGTTGCCTAAAGAAGCTCCAAAGTATAATGAAAAAGATGAAGAAATAATTATTAGATTGCAGGCTAACAAAATGAAACAGGATAGGCTGTAACACCGACAGGTCAAATAATAGTCCCACCCACAATAATAAGAGAAGCTGCCCGAGCTGAACATCACAAAGTATACTGGGGAACAGAAAGTGAAATATGACAAAGATTGCTTAAACAATTATAAGCGGATGTGAAATTTATATATAAAATTATCCCCGAATCAGTAATAAGATCATCTTTGGGATTATTAAAGAAGGAAATTTTTTTAGGAGAATATTAGCAAATTGATTTTATAGAATTGCCTTGAAAAGAAGGATCTATCCTAGTTTTAGTTGATATCTTTACTGGGTGGCCCGAGGCTTTCCCTTGTCGCACCGAGAAAGCAAGGGAAGTAGTCAAAGTCTTGCTCAAAGAGATAATACCAAAATGTGGGGTGCCTGTAAGAATGTCATCTGACAATGGCCCTCATTTTATAGCAAAGATTAGGAGACAAGTTGAGCAAAGTATTATCTATAGATTGAGACTATCACACCCCACATAGACCACAAGCAAGTGGGGGAAAAAAAAAAAAAAAAAAAAAGAGAGAGAGAGAGAGAACGAACTATACCCTTAAGCAACAGTCGAGTAAAATTTGTCAGGAAACCTCACTCCTCACATGGGTTAAAGCATTACCCATGGCTCTATTAAGAATCAGAGTATAGCCAGAAGAGAAAGAAAATTGAAGTCACTATGAAATATTGTACGAAAGACCATATCAAGAGTCCTATGTTCTGAGTATCTTGAGTGCCTTTGGAGATAGGTTTTTAAAAGGTGTTATGATTTCTTTACGTAATTCTTTTCAGGAACTTTGTCAGTATGTCTCCACAGCTGGACCCTTAGAATTGGACGTAGCAGCGCATCCCTTCCGACCGGGAGATTAGATTGAATATATATAAAATCACGGAGAAGTGGAAAGGACCGTATCGAGTCATTTTAACAACCCTTATAGCAGTAAAGGTCTGGGAGAAGAACCTTGGCTTCATTATTCAAGAATAAAGAAAGCACCAACAAGAAATTGGAAGTCTAAAGAAACTGGCCCTTTAAAACTGAAAATCTCTAAGTAAGTTTCACATTATCTATTTGGGAAAACAGTTGTGTAAAGTTTATACTATTGGGGTTGCTATTAGGAATATTGTCGAGGGCAGTAATCTTTTTGTGTGTTTTTAGGGTTTGTGTGGGTTTTTTTGAGGGGTTCTAAACATGAGATAAACAAAATGAAACAATTATTGTTTGAGCTATTAATCTTGATGTTAACCGTTTTTGTAATTTGGATTAAAAAAAAAAAAAATCTAGTTTTGTAATTGATTCAAAGTTTGATAAAGACACAAAATTGAACCTCAGTAACAGCCTGCCTTCCGATTCCAAAGTCAGATGAAAATCTAGTTCCGTGGAGAATATTGACATTGAATTTAACCAAAACTTGAGAACAGATGCAGAACAATGAGAATCATTTTAGCAAATTAAATGGGATGGATTTAAAAGGCAATTATTTTTTTAACATTTGAAAGAAGGAGTTAGAGCGTTGTGAATTATAACATTACCAAACCACCCACCTCGTGGACAAAAGAATTAATTTAATCGCCCTTCGGGAGAAACTTGTGCAGGCACCCCTTGGGGCTGTCAGTTGCCAAAAACCGTAGAGACAAGTGCAAAAAGGAACTTGGCATCATATTTGAAATATAAAACGCTGTTTAGAATTTCCTGGAGTTCCAGGATCCTTGTTAGAGCCACCCAGAGTCGGGACCGTCTATGGAAATTTAGACTGCTTTAGACAACCAGAGAAAAATCACACATCCTAAACAGAGCTGTATGAAAGTTTATACTTGCAGCTCCTCTGACCCCAAACTCCAAAGACTTTCTCTAGTAGCTAAAGCTCTAAGATGGGGATGTATTTGTAGAAAGTATAATAATATTTTACATGATCTTTGGTCCCCTCTTAATGACGGAAAAAATTTAGCTTGGAGTTGACTGTATTAAAGGACAGGTGAAAAGTTCAGGGTTAACTGTTTGGGTGACTAGTGATGATATATGATCCACTCATCTTTTCATGAAGGAGAAAAGCAAATCGTGGACTTTAGACTTAATAACTCTATCCTCTCTCTGGAAGAAATCTCCCTTGTGGCCTCGCTGGTGGACCTGGGTCAATGGAAAAGATGATACCTGGCAATCGCCAAGTCTTAGAACTAAACTAAGATGGGTATTCAAATCTGTATTTTGACCCCGGTTAACACCTCTTCCAAATGAGATGACTCTTGACATCTTTCATTCCATCAAGGAAGTGCCTGCTGCTTAACTTCCCATGGGTGGTGAGGAGTTTTGTTCCGGATTTCGGTCCCCCAGCTGCGGGCCGGGGCTGGAGGAGCCGCAGGTGCGGGCAGTGAGGCTGATGGGGACGGCCCCTCCCTGGAAAGGGGGGGCTGCCGGGGGAGGGGCCGGGGCGGGGCCGGTGGGAGCCCAGGCAGGAGCGGAGCGGTGGCCGGGCTGCGGCTGCCCCTCGGGAGAAGGTGAGCGGGGCCGGGCGCCCCTCGGACCGCGAACGTCGGAGGCGGGGGTGGCCCGGGGGAGGTGGGGGCCGCCTGTGCCGAGGCCGGGGGCGGGGGGGGAGCTGGGGGCTCACAGGGGGGCTGGGAGCACGTGCGCGCGGGGGGGGGGGGGGGCGGCTCACAGGGCGGCTGGGAGCACGTGCGCGTGGGGGGGGTGCTCACCGGGCCCCGTGGCGGGGCTGCGCAGTCGCCCGGCGGGTCCCGGGGAAAGCCCCGAGGAGGACGGCTGGGTCCGTGTCGCACGCACGGAGCGGCGGCGGGGCCGCGCCGTGCCGGGGCGGCGGCGGCGGGCGCTGCCCGAAGCTGGAGCCGGGCGGGGGGGGGGCCGCGCCGTGCCAGGGCGGCGGCGGCGGGCGCTGCCCGAAGCTGGAGCCGGGCGGGGGGGGGCCGCGCCGTGCCGGGGCGGCGGCGGCGGGCGCTGCCCGAAGCTGGAGCCGGGCGGGGGGGGGGCCGCACGGACCGGCGCTGGGGGCTCGGCGGGGACTGCGGCTGCGCCGGCGTGGGGGTGGGCGGAAACGGAAGCGGCGTCCCCTCGGGGTCAGGCAGCAGGGCAGGCTGCCTCCCGGGGCATGCCGGGAGCTGTAGTTTTCGCGGACTCGGCGGCCGGGCAGCAGCGCGGCTCTCGGGCGCGGCGTAGTCCTCGCTGCCGCCGCGGCCCCCGGAGTCCGACCAGGTCAGACTCGGGAGCGTTGCCGGTTTCGCGTGGTTTTCCGCGGGCTTCCCGCCGCGCCCGCTCCCCGACCAGCCGTGCGGACGCGCCTCCCGGGCGCATGCGCTGTCCTGCGCGTGGGGCAGCCCGGCGTTCGGTCGCCGGCTCCGGCCCCTCCGGCGCATGCGCGGTGTCAGGGAGCAGCGTGGCGGCGGCGGGCGAGCGCCGAGACCGCGGGTGAGGCGAGCGATCCCCCCCGGCGGGGGGCCGGGGCGGTGGCGGTGGCGGGGGGGTGCCTCCCGCCCGCCGGCCGCCCGGGGCTGGCGGGACGGGAAGCTGCGAAGCGGCCGCTGCGGCAGGCTCCCGGTCCGCCGGAGGCGAGCCGGGCCAGGGCAGCGCCGGGCAGTTCCCCGAGAGCCGATAGAAGGGAAGAGGGGACGGAGGCGGGCACCCCCCAGGCGCGGCCAGCGGGCGCCTCCCCGAGTTGCCGGAGCTCCCCCGGCGCCTTCCCCCGGCGCCTTCCCCCGGCGCCTTCCCCCGGCGCCTTCCCCCGGCGCCTTCCCCCGGCGCCTTCCCCCGGCGCCTTCCCCCGGCGCCTTCCCCCGGCGCCTTCCCCCGGCGCCTTCCCCCGGCGCCTTCCCCCGGCGCCTTCCCCCGGCGCCTTCCCCCGGCGCCTTCCCCCGGCGCCTTCCCCCGGCGCCGCTCGGCCCGTGCGGCTGCCCCCAGCTCCAGCCCCTCCCATGAAGCCTGTGCTGTAGCCGCAGGCAGCCCCCGAGCCCTGTCGTGAGGGCAGCAAGCTGGCCCTCCGATGTTCTCGAGTCTCCCTGAACGTGGGTGCCGTTAGCAGCGGCGCGGGGAACGAGCGGCGTCTGCGGAAGCCCCTGCAGAAGGAGGGGCTCCGGCCAGGGTCGAGCTACGGTAATAACGGTCACTGCTGCCTCTTTCCCTCTCCCAGAGGCCACGCTGTGAGTGCGGTTGTCCGCTCGTCCCCGGGGATGCCGTTGACTGCAGCAGCCTCAGGCTCGCGTGGGCTGTCTCTGCCTGGCCTCCCTCTCCTCGCGGCGCGGGAGCACAGAGGGACAGGCGGAGCGCTTGCTGGCTGTGGACGGGAGCTGCTGAAGCTGGAGAGGCCACAGAAAGGTCGAGAAGAAGAAACGGAAGGCCGGCCGGCAGCTGCCTCCTGCTGCAGGCAAGAGAGAGCCTGCCTCTCTGGGTGTGGGAGGATCCCTCCTCGTAGTCCACAGCAGGTCAGACCGCCAGGGTCTGTATGCATGACCAGCAGCGCGGTACGGCCACGTAGTGAGCGAGCGAGCGAGGCTACGTGTCTAGGGGGCCTCATCTCGTAAGAGCTGCGAGGCGCTCGCGTGTTCCGTTATGTGGAGGACAGCCAAGCGACTGGAGTTACAGGAGAGAAGGAGAAGGAAGATTCTGAGCTGGCAAGGTCTCCTGGCAGCTCCAAGAGCGAGAGCTGTGGTGAGTCCTGGGCCCTCGGGGCCCTGTCGCTCCTCTTGTGCGTCCCGGACCCTCCCTCCCCCTCTCCTGGCCCCCTAGCTTTCTCGTGCTGCTGTGACGTTTGGGGTTTTTTTTGTTTTGTTTTGTTTTTTATTTTTATTTTGCTTCCCTGTACCTCTCCTCTTCTGTCTATTCTCTTGTCCTGCTCCCTCTTCCTCTCCCCCTTTCTCTCTCTCTTTCATTCGACTGCCCCCCTTTCTTTTTCTCTCTGCGTTCTTGTCCTGCTCCCTCTCCCCCCCCGCCCCCAGCCCCCCGTCTTTGTCCTGCAGTCAGTCGCTGTTTTTTCCTTTTCCATCTCCTTGTTCTGACCTGCATCTGCCTCTTCCCCCGCCTCCCAATTTCTCTACCCTGTTCCCTGGCGTTCTTCTCCTCTCTGCGCCTGTATGTGCTGCTCTGTGTCCCTGCCTTCCTATCTCTCTTCTTCCTACTTTCTGTTTCTCTCTCTATCCCTTTGTCTTGCTCGCTGTTGCTGTTTATTTTTGTCATTCTGGATCTCACTGTCCCCGTCCTCCTTCCTGTTCATCTCTTACTCTCTGTGACCCTTTGTGCTGCTTCCTGCCCCTTTTTTATTCACCCTCCCTCTCTCTGCAGGGCTCCTGATACCTCTCTTTCTAAATTCCCCAACCCCCTGTGCTTCTCACGGTCTCTGTCTCTGTCAGTGTCTCTCTCTCTCTCGTTGTCATCGTTCTTGTCTGTCGCTCTGTCTTGCTTCCTGTCCCGTCGTTTCTCGCTGTATCCCTTTGTCCCGCTCCCTGCTTGTATTCGTATTCCTCTCTGTCCTGAGGACCGTCCCAGTTTTTGATCTCCGTCCTGCCGCTGTCCTCATTTTTCCTTCTCTGCCATGTTCCCTGTCCCTCTTTCTGTCACTTTTCCTCTGTCCCTGCTGCTTATTTCTCCATCTCTGTCCAGACCCCTGTCCCGTCCCTTCCCCCCCCGCCCCGCCTTGCTGTCCCTCTGCCTTGCTTTCTTGTGCTACCTTTTCTGTCTGTCTTTCTCTGCCCCGTTCCCTCTCCCGCCCTTTCTAACTGTGTCTCCCGTCCAGCTAGCTGTCGCTGCTTTCTTTTTTCTGTTCCTCAGTATTTTTTTCTTTTTTCCATATCTCTCTCCCACTGCCCATCGCAGTTGGTTTTTTCCCCCTCCGATGCTGGCCTGCTCTTTGTCCCTTTTGTCTGTCTCCTCTCTGTCCTTCTGTCATGCTCCCTGTGTCTATTTAATCCCTTCATCTCTGTCCTGCAGCCCGTCGCTAATTTTTGTTCCTCTTCCGTCCCTTTGTCCTGCTCCCCGTCCTTGTCTCTCTTTCCCTTGGTTCTGCCTCCCGTCCTTTTTTCCTTTCTTGCTCCATCTCTCTGTCCTGCTCCCTATCCCTCCCGCGCTCTCTCTGTTTCTGTGTCCTTCCCCTTGCCTTTCCCCACGGTCTCTGTCTTGTTGTTCCCTCTTTGGTTTTCTTGTTTTCCGGGTGGCTGGGCCCGGCTACCCGCGGGGGTGCTTCGGCTGGGAGGTTTGGGGTGGGGGGCCTGGCCGTGCCGGTGATGGCGGGGAAATAAAGCCTGAAACGGCAATCGAGAAGCGATGCCCTGCCTGTGCTGGGGCTGCCCTGCAGAGGCGTGGGGCCGGGCCCTCTGCAGGTCCCGAGCACTCCCCGAAACTGCGTGTGGGGCCCCGGGGGTGCAGGCCTGTGGGGTGGCTACGCTCGGCGTCGCCCGTGGGCACTGCAGGGTCAGAAGTGGAGAACAAGTTTTCTGTTCCTGGGGCTTGACAACAGGCTCGCGTGGCTGATTTGGGGGCTCGGAAACAGACCGAGCTGCGCGGCTTTGGGCCCAGAAACAGAAGTCCGGCCCTGCGTGTTTGGGCCTTGAGAACAGGCTCAGCAGCCGGGTTTTTTTGGCTCCCAAATGGGCCCCGAGTCAGCTGGTGTGGGGGCCAAAAGCGGGAGCCGGCTTGGCTGGTTTTGCAGGTGGGTGGGAGGGTGTTGGGGGCTGCGGGGGGAAGCGGGGGGCGGGCAGGGTGCGTGGTCCCTCCCCGTAGATGGGGGTCTGGTTGTGTCGGACGCCGAAGTTCGGGAGGCCGGCACGCAGCAGGCCGAGCTCAACATCTGCGATGGTCTGTGGGGGCGAAAGGCGCTTTTCAGACCCCACGTGCCCTCTTTGAGTCCAGCTCTTCTTTCTGCGGTGCTCGGAATAGTTATTAAGTAATTAATCGCCCAAACTTAACGAATATTTACTTGGCGTGTAACTCTGATGTTTAATCCTAATGCTCCAGTTCTGACAGCAGTTGATATGCAACCTTATGGAAAGCCCAGACCGTTGCACGTAGCTGGAGCTTGTAAGGAGAAGCAGCTGAAATCAGCCGGAGCTTCAGTGCGGAGCTGGGGCTTCAACGAGCCAGAACTGTAGCAAGCGGGAGCTGGAACGAGGCGGGGTGTCCGCTGTCTGGAGCGTGCATTAGCCAGAGGCAAAAGTACCTGCGGCTGTAACGAGCAGGGGGCACGATTAGCTGGAGCGTCTTTTCGCTGGAGCGTCCGTCGGCCGGCCTGCGCTCCCAGCACGGCGGAAGAGCGGCCGGGCGCAGGCAGGGCTGTCCGCAGCAAGCAGCTCCGAGCAGCAGGGAGGTGAGTTGTCCTTCTGCCAGCGGGGAGCCCGGCCTCTTCCCTCGGGCATGCAATCCACGCCACGCTCCTCTCTCTGCGTGGAGTGTCTCTCCCGGTCCGTTCCCGCGGGCAGAAGCGAGGTGGGGGTCCCCCGGCTCACCTGGGGCAGCCCCCCCTCCCCGCGAGGGGGCACGGGCGAGGTGTCGTCGTCCCCTCGGTACCGGGCAAAGGGGAGAGAAACCGGCTGGCGGGAGCTCCTGGGGTGCAGAGCCCTTCCGGCAGAATCCTCCCCTGTCTTTTCACCATTGGCTGGGTGTGACAAGCAGGTTCATTTCTTTGTCTCCTCTTCTCCCAGCGTCACCTTCCGCGTCACACGAAGAAAATCCTGCGTGGTTAATTCCGCTTGCTGCTCAGGTAATCGCACGTATCGGGCTGCGGGAGCGGAGAGAAACACTTGCGAGTTCGAGGG
Organism: Buteo buteo; assembly: GCF_964188355.1. Taxonomy (NCBI): domain Eukaryota; kingdom Metazoa; phylum Chordata; class Aves; order Accipitriformes; family Accipitridae; genus Buteo; species Buteo buteo. The sequence continues at coordinate 40,593 of NW_027439329.1, forward strand.
CACTACAGATGCTCCACGTTAAACCCACAGAGAAGGCAAATTTGCTGCTAGTGCCGAAAAGCTGATGGAAAAATTGCTGTTAACAGATCGTGCCCTGTTCCTGAACTGGTCTCTTGATGTGTTTTTGTTTCAGGTGAAAGAATGAAATTTCCTGTCTGGTAAATTCAGAGCTGCCTGTTAGCTTCATTAGGGGGTCGAGTGTTTCTCTTCTCTCTGTTCATACTGATTTTATGGGCAAGCTGGAAATAGCCTTTTACTTTTTTATGTATAACTGAATTCTTAGGAATATGTGGTGTCCCTGTAGTTCATTTTTGAGCACCTAGATGCCAGTAGAAATGTAATGAGTGAAACATGATGGGAACTGGTACTTGATTTTTATTTGGTTTTTTTTTTTTTTCCCTTCCCCATTAAGAGTGTTGATGGCACGTTGTCCCGTGGCACAATCCCCATTCCGTTCAGCGGAGTCTTCAGTCTAGGACTTTTAAGTGAAAAAGTTTGTCCTTCCAAAAAGGGACTAGTCATTCCTAGGACCGAGGCATAGACTTGCAAGGAGAGTCGCTTAAGTACGTGATCGGAATGAAGGCCAACTTTCAGTTGATGTTGCTGCTGTTGGTCTTTGCTTTCATTGATTTCTCCACCACTCCCTCATGGTTGGGAGCTCTGAATCGTAATGTTTTTCAGTCTCTAACACATTTCCACCCCCACCCCTCAAAAAAAAGCAGAGGCAGTGTCTGAAAGTTAATTAGTTTCCTCACAAATGCGTGAGTAAATAAAATGTGAGTTATGATGATTAAAACCATAGAAATGACACCAGTCTTGCAGATCTGGACTATTTCTGAACAGGCATTCATCACATGCAAAAGCCGTCAGGGTACGGATCACCTGCGCTTCATGCTCTGACAAGACAAAATGCTGAGGCAGGGATGAGCTCTGAAAGAAGAAGGGGGGAAAAAAAAAAAAAAGAAGGATACAGGGTCACGGTTTTGTTTTGTTGTTGTTTGTTCTTCGAGAGTGCAATATTGACTGGTGCCAGCCTGCAGAGCTCTTCTGCTGCCTGACCTCTCCTTCTCTTTCGTGGCTGTAATTGTCGTTTGGATAATTGTAGAAGAGCAAGTAAGTTATTTGCCTCTGTGAATGTGCTGGTAATACCAGGGAGGCAAATGCTTGAACCAGTAGTGAATAACTGGGCTACGAGTAGAATTTCTGAAGGAAGAACAGCAGCAGCAACAGGAAGCAAATAGCAAGTGACCAAAAACTTGCGTGTGTCAAACGCATCAAAGCTTTCTTGCCGAATGTTGTTTGGCAATATGTTCCAAATGGCTTTTTTTGGTAAACGTAAATTTTCAGGAAGTTCAGGGCTGTGTGTGGCAAGACGTGTCCCTCTGCGTACGCGTCCTGCTACGGAAATAGCATGGGTCAGTGGCAAGTCCAGCGGCAGGGCTGCTGTTCCCTGCTCTCGACGTTGCCGTAGTAGTGTTGCAGTATTTAGACCTTCACGGACGGGCTGAGGAATGGAAGGAGAATGCCCGTTTTCTGTAAGGGCTCAGAATGCCGACCCTTTTCTCTGCCTGCCGCTCCCCTGTGCGTGAGATGAAGCTGTTTTATTTTTCTCCCTTGTTCCTGGTCTAAATATTTCTGGAGCTGTTCCTGCTGTGGGTTTGCAATTGGTGTTACTGCGTGTTTGTAGCGTTCTGGCGATGGGTCGTTTCTACTGTGGCGAAGCGTCGAGATACGGTTTTGGGTTTAAAGCGTCAGAAACTACGTTCACCGGAACCGGTAACTCGCGGCGTAGGGGAAACCGATCTGGCGCGTGCAGCTGTGCTCGCAGGGGTGCTCGGTGGCTCCTCATCAAAACGGCAGGGTGCGTGCGTGGACATCCGTAGGGTTGCGCTCTGGGTCCGAGAGCGTTAACGTATTTTTGCTGTTGGAAGATGGAATGGAGCGTGTGCCTGTTAAATCTCAGGGCGGTCAAAAGCTAGGAGGGACCCTGAGCGGGTTTGGTGGCACAACTGCGGTTTTAAAAGATCTTGCCCGTTTGGAGCAACGGCCTGGAAATAATGATTCCTTTTTTGCAACGAGGCAGTTCACAAGGACAGATGTGTTGCTGTGCTCTTTAGCAAAAATACTCAACTTGGGACGTATAGGGTGATGAAGCCTCGGCTGTACTAAGGCTTGAGAAAATGTAGGTAGGTCTCCATGTGTGTCACCTGCGTGTATCTAGGAAAGTGAGTTCTAGTGAAAGTAAAGTTGCCAGTGAGTCAAAAAAGAAAGGAAAAAAAAAAAAAAGCACAGTTGTCTGAAAAATGCAAAAGCTCTAGTGGCCCGTGTCAACAACCGTACCGAAGATGACGCAAAAATAGTTTTTCCTCCGCTCAGTCGTACTGTCTTCACAAACCTTCACAAAAAAAAAAAAAAAGGCAGCTTTGGGTTCCTACCCAGCTTTGTGCTAATGTTTTTTTTTCTTCTCTCAGCTGGATGTCAGCTGGCACCGTTTTGCCGTGGTTGCCCTTTCTTCTGCCGTGACGGTACGAGACAGACGGAAAGATTCCGTAGTGGCCTGCAAGTACAAGGTACGCCTACGATGTGTGTCTGCGTTTTTGCAAAGGTACTTGCGGTACGGACTTTAACGTTGAGAGTGTGCCAGCTCTCCTTCTACTTTTTTTTACATGAAATATTTTAACACAAATACTAAAAATAAGTTCTGTTCTGGAGCATGTTACACCTATACAAAGTTTACTTCCCTCAGTTTATTTTCTCTTCCTGAAAGCATAATCTTCTGTTTCTGTGTGCTTGCTAGTAAATGATACTGTGAAGCTAATTTTGTACTAAAAGAGGGAAGAAACTGTTCGTAAGAGTTCAGCTGTTCAGAAGAAACAGACTTTGTTTTCATGATAAAACCTTTATGCTTTTACAGTCAATGATTTTTTTTTTTTTTTTAAATATCTTATAGTAGTACTCAAAAACGTTACGGAGATAATTAGCATCTGTACTAAAAGCAGTCAAGGTCAAAGAAGAGACGCGGGCAAAACAGGACAAATGGGCGTCGCATCTGTGTGTTTTCCAGGCTTTCCCAGGAAGCATTAGCAGCCTTGTAACTAGTGACAGTGAGGCCTGAGGTGGTTTTGATGAGTTACTGCTTCAGTAATGTATTTTTTCCTTTAACCTACAGTGTGTAATTGTGACTTCAGTTGGAAAGAGATTTTCCAAAATGGAAGTCTTTCTCTCTCAAAGAAATTTTGTTTTATGAACTTCCCATCAGAGTGGATCTTCAGAGGTGATCGACTTGACAGTAGAAGTCATCAGTAACAAGACTTTTCACTCTCTTTAAAAAAAGAGGGGGAAAAAAAAAAAAGTCAATTTCCTTCCAAAGACCCAAGCACAGCCCATCTTCCTAAAGTTGATGGCATCGCTGGTCTTTGGTTTCTCAGTTGTAGCAGTCGAGATAACATGAAAACGTGTTGCTCTGCATGCTTCAGTACTGCCAAAAGCATTAGGAAACCCACCAGTCCTTTTTGGTAGTCTGAGGTATTGCAGCAGTGGGGATTTTACAAATTGACTTGCATTGTTTAAACTGTAACTGCCAAATAGCTGTAGTATATGATTTGTTAGGTGTATGTAAGCAGTTAGGTATTTGTCTAAATGTTTAAAAAGAGAGGCAACTGAATGTTATGGGTTTTTTTTTTTTCCTGATGTTTTGACGGAGTGCTCTGAAGTACTTTCTTTCTGTCTGGCTTTCAATGGTGCGTGTCCCTGGCAGTTCAGTAGCACCTCTCTTGGGCAGCTCAGCTGGCCAGGTGTCCCTCCGCGTTATGCAACACGCACAAAAACCCCTAGTCCCATTAAAACTGTGTACTTTGGAGAGAGAGAATTTAATGGTATGAATTCAGAGCTGTGCAAGTTAAGGTAATGGAAAAGGAAAATCAAATACTTATACTATAAAAGTATTTTTATTGGATGTATATAAACATGGGCACACCTTTTTAGTGTAAAGTGAATGATTGAGATTTATTCTTTATTTTTCATTTTGCTCTTTGAAGTTTTCCACTTCGCTTTCAGCTTTATTCACCAAACGAGCAAGATGCAAAGCAGCAGCAGCAGCAGCAGCGCAAGGGCTGTAGCTGTTGCGGTGGATCCATAAGCGTAGATTCTGATTGTGTACGACCTCGTCCCGCAGCCTCCCAGGGTTATCTCCCTGCAGCAGTGCCGTAAGGAAGGGAGGAGACGTTTTCCAACACCGGCGAGAGCGTTTACTTGTATGCTAAGAAGGTGTTCAAAATGGTATCGATTAGCCTAAGTGCTGATTTTAAGTGTTCCAATCGCTCTTAACTTGTAAAGGAGGTGGTGTATTTCGAGCTGACCTGTTCACCTGGCATCCTCCTTTAGCTCAGCGACTCTTCTTGTGCACCCCCAGCCTCTGCTGGCAGGGCGGTATGAGAAGCTGGAAGGTCCCTGACTTAGTCTAAACGCTGCTTAGCAACAACTACAGCATCGGTGTGTTGTCAACATTGTTCTCATTCTAAATCCAAAATGGCCCTGTACCAGCTAGTCAGAAGAAAATGAACTTTATTCCAGCCGAAACCAGGACAACCCCAAACCCCCTGATTCTGGGTCTGCAACGGAAAAAACCAAACAAATTTGGGACTCCTGGGAAAGCCAAATCCGCCTGGATTGGTGCAGCTGGAAAGCAAAAAACCCACCCCATTTTCATGCACAAAACCGCAACCAAAAGATCACCCCTTTTTATGTTGTGGAAAAGCACTGAAACACACCCCAAACTGAGTATTTTGAAAAAGCAGAAAACTCCCCAGTTTGGGGAAGATTGGGGGTGAAGCACAGGCAGTTTGAGGGGTGTTGCCGGGGGTCCTCCCAGTGTGGATGATCTGGTGTGGATGCTCTGTTGCGGGTTATCCCAGGCGAGTTACCTGCTGTGGATCATCCTGGGTGGACTCCCTGGGGTAAGGTCATCCCCACCCGTGTCCCCCCCATGCACCTTTGTACCCTCACCTACCCTCTCCCCCGCTTGTGTTTCTCCCCCATATGCCCCCTGCTGCTCCAGCCCGCCCCCTTCACCCATGCGAGTTTTTAACCCACGCGAGTTGTTTCCCCCCGCGTCCCCTGCTCTCCTATCTCCTGCCCCCCCCCGCTTCCTTTCCCTCCTCTATATTCCACCCCCCCCCACCACCACCCGTCAGGCTCCAGACCCCTGGCATGCTGCCTGCACCCCATTCTCTGTCATTTTTTCTTCTTCTTTTCCTTGCAAGTTGTTGTTGTTGTTGTTGTTTCTTTTTAATGATTAGACTGTTTTCGTTTCAAGCCACGAGTTTTCTCACTTTCGCCCTTCCGCTTGTCTCCCCGTCCCACTGGGGGCGGTGGAGCGAGTGAGCGGTCGCGTGGGGCTTTGTTGCTGGCTGGCGTTAAACCACGACACGAGGTGAGTTGCAAGCCCTGCCTGGCTAATGCTGGAGGCTCTCTATGTTCGTCCTGCCATCTTGACGGGCCGTCCTTGTTCTTCATTGCCGCTTTATAGCGAGCGCCTCTCGCTCTGTAAGCGGCAGTACTGGGGCCGTGCAGGTACTGCGTGTTGCAGGCAGCAAAGGGCAATTGCGTCGCTTGCTGGCGGGAGCGGCAAGGAGTGCGGAGCCACGCTCCTGTAGGGAGCAAAGATGGAACCTCGAGGGCTCTACGGTCATCTGCTGAGGACTACTAATATCCCGACAGGCCTCTTTGCTATCCCTGCTTCACGGCTGATTCCTTTGCACGCCGGAGGGCGGGGCGGTAAGTAAGTAACACCGTGCAGCGTCTCTTCGATAAGAGACAAGCCCCGCACAAGAAGCCTTGCGTGCGCGCAGGACTGGGAGAGCAGAGTTCTGACGGCACGGAGGTGAGGAAAGGTGCGCCCACCCCAACTGAGCCCCAGGGTCGCCAGGGTATCGCTCGCTTGCAGGTGGGCCGCTGGCATCTGGTGCGCTGGGACGCGGCGTTTCCTGCTGAACAGAGCTGCCCCTCTGGCACAGAGCAGCTTTGGGTCTCTTGTGGCCTGCCTTCAGGCTGTCAGCTGAACCAGGCGTTATTTTTTGTTTTTAAAATCTGTCGCCAGCATCTGTTGACTGGCTGCTGTCACTCCCGCAACCCTGATGCCACATGCAGAGGGATACAGCGGTCCCTGGGGGCTTGGTCCAGGGGACCACCCCCCGCTCCCCCCTGCCGTTTGCAGGCTCCCTGTGCTGCTTCTCCTCTCTAGATAATGGGGTGGGGGGGCAGGGGCAGAAGCGACCACCCGACTTGTCTGTTCTTTGCACTTGACTGCTGTAAACGCTCCAGGCACTCGGGTGCTTTTTGGAACGGAGGCGCTGAAGATGACTGCCCGGGCTGCGAGTGGGGAAAGGGCAGGGCAACGTAAGCCCTGTGCCCCCAGTAAGTAGTTGCCGCCTGTGTCTGGTCTCTGCTGGGCTGAGCTGTCAGTCATCCCTCGTGCAGCCGATACTCCGAAGAGGATCGTTGTGGGGATGCTGCTGCCCGGCGACCAAAATGGGGTCCTACAGCTCGGAGGCTGCAAAGGCGCGGTGGTGCCCCTGTAACGGCACCCGTGGTCCAACGGTAACGGCAGTGCGGCACGGGGGGAGAGTGCCGCCGCGCTCGTTGCTTCCTCCCGGTAAGGAAACGCCGGTGCCGCCCCACGTGCGCGGTGTGGGCGGGCGCTCAGCGCGCAAAGCGCGGAACAGCAGCGCCGGCGTCGCACAGGTGCGCAGCAGCGCCGCCGCCTCGGGTGCTGCCGCCTTGTGGGCAAAGTGTGGTACTGCGGCCCGGCGTTCGCGCGCCGGCCCTGACCCCTCCGGCGCGCCGTCCGGGAGCACCGTGGCGGCGCGCAGGGCGCGGGTCTCGGCGGCAGCGGGCGAGCGCCGGGACCGCGGGTGAGGCGAGCGACCCGCTCCGGCGGGGGCGGTGGCGGTGGCGAGGGGTGCCTCCTGGCCGGCCGGGGCTGGCGGGACGGGAAGCTGCGAAGCGGCCGCCGCGGCGGCAGGCTCCCGGTCCGCCGGAGGCGAGCCGGGCCAGGGCAGCGCCGGTCAGTTTCCCGAGAGCCGATAGAAGGGAAGAGGGGGCGGAGGCGGGCACCCCCCAGGCGCGGCCAGCGGGCGCCTCCCCGAGTCGCCGGAGCTCCGACACGGCGTCGCGGCAACCGCGCATGCGCGGGGGCGCTCCTGGCGTTGCCCAGCAGCCGGAGCGCGTTACGGCAGCCCGGCAACCGCGCATGCGCGTTGCGCCTTTTACGGCGCTCGCCGCTGTTGCCTGGCAACCAGAGCGCGACACGACGCCTCGGCCACCGCGCATGCGCGGCTGCGCGGTTTACGGCGCTCCTGCCGTTGCCCAGCAACCGGGGCGCGTTACGGCAGCTCGGCAACCGCGCATGCGCGGTGCGCCTTTTACGGCGCTCGCCGCTGTTGCCTGGCAACCAGAGCGCGACACGACGCCTCGGCCACCGCGCATGCGCGGCTGCGCGGTTTACGGCGCTCCTGCCGTTGCCTGGCAACCAAAACGCGGCCCTGGCGGTCGGGAGCCGCGCATGCGCGGTGGCGGCTCTTGCCGCCCTCCTGCTGTTGCCTGGCAACCAAAACGCGGTACAGCAGCTCGGGAGCCGCGCATGCGCGGTAGCGGCGCGTTTCTCCTGCGCTCTCTTCCGCCACCTATTGAACAGAGTTCGGTACTGCGGCTGGCGTGCCGCGCATGCGCGCTGGCGCGTTGCGCCAAGCGCTCGCCGCTGCCACCCCGCGACCAATGTTCGGTACTGCAGCTCGGAGGCTGCGAGTGCGCGGGGCTGCCCCGGTCCTGCACGTGCCGTCCGACGGTAACGGCAATGCGGCACCGGCGGGAGGTGCCGCCGCGCTCGTTGCTTCCTCCCGGTAAGGAAACGCTGCCGGCAAGGAAAGCTGGCACGGGCTGTCGCTCCCCGGCCTCCCTCTCCTCGCGGCGCGGGAGCACGAAGGGACAGGCGGGGCGCTTACCGGCTGCGGGCAGGAGCTGCTGCGGCTGAAGCTGGAGAGGCCACAGAAAGGTAGAGAAGAAGAAATGGAAGGCCGGCCGGCTGGCCGGCCGGCAGCTGCCTCCCGCTGCAGGCAAGAGAGAGCCTGCCTCTCCGCGTGTGGAAGGATCCCTCTTTGTAGTCCGCAGGGTCCGTATGCAGCACCGACGGTGCGGTACGGCCACGTAGCGTGCGAGCGAGCGAGGCTCCGTGCCTAGGAAGCCTCGTCTTGCAAGACCTATGAGACGCGTGTTCTCCTAGGGGGAGGACGGCCGTGCCGCCGGAGTTACAGAAGAGGAGGGGAGCGGGAGAGGAGCAGAAAGAAGCGCCTGAACTGGGAAATTCTCCTGGCAGCGCCAAGAACAAGAGATGTGGTGAGCCCCGGGCCCTCGGGGCCCTGACTCCCCTCTTCTGCGTTCTGGTCCCTCCCTGCCCCTCCCCTGGTCCCCTCTCTTTCCCACACCGCTGCCTGGTTTTTTTCTTTTTTCTTTTTTTTTTTCTTTTTCTTTTTCTTTCCTCCCTTGTACCTCTGATACTGAAAAGCCGGTCGAAGAAACTCCCTAAGACTCGTTTTGGAGTTTTAGAAAGCAGGCATTCTTCATTGCAGCGCTGGATGCACGGGGGATAGTTCCACCTAGCGTGCATGCCACAGCTTTAGCACAAACAGGTTATATAGAATAAGTAATTGCATGTTAATCAGATTAGAATACATATACGTAAAAACGATGGCAACCGATTATCATAGTACTGCCTACATCCGATCACGCGCAATGAAGGATCCGTTTGAGTCGAAGGGCCGCTTTTGCGACCACCGACCCATTTGAAGTTCTTGCTGGCTGTCCTTGAAGTCTTTATTCTTGTCCTTGTTCTTTGATCTTGAAGCTTAACGCAGTTTCAATCACGTGTGGTCAGTTTCAGCATTGTTCTCGTCTAGCGTACAGGAACATCTAGTCATAAGAGCAAAGAACTGCAAAACTTAGGAGTACCTACCTCTGCTAGTCGATTGCTTGGCTATACTTTTGTCTATTGTTTCAATGGTAGTGTTAGTATAAGATTTCTAATAATTATTTACCAAATCTCACTTTTGCAGTCACCTAGCAGCAAACCAGTTTCCACAGCTGGTACAAAATATTAAAACCATCCCAATATTTAGACGGGCCATACAGAATGTATGGAAATATGCTATCAGAGGTGTCTGAGGGGCAGGGGGAGCGCCGGGGGGCCGCCCCGAGCCCCGGAGCAGACTCGCTGGCGGGACTCGATAGGCACGCGACCGACTGAATAAACGCTGGCCGTCCGTCCTCTTTGCCCTCCGGGCTGCGTTTGCGCTCCCTTTGCACGGGGCGAGGGGCCGTGAGGGAGCCCAGGGGAGGAGGAGGAGGTGAGGCGCTGGGGGGGTCGGGCCGTGCCCCCCCTGTTCCTGCTGGGCTCCAGCTGTTGCAAATATTCTGGTAAAGAAATCAAAATTTAATCACATAGAAGAGTTAGCTTTGATTAAGAAGTAAAATTGTGAAGCATAACGTATAGGATTGTTAAGTTTGAAACGTAGCCATAGAAACTTTAGGAGCTGTGTTACGCGTGACTCTAGGAACCTTAATATTGTTAAAGTTTGAAAGAGCTAACCCTAGAAACCTCACCAGGAAGTTACTGGCTTTTCTACGTTCTGTTTCAGGAAACTAAGGAAACTGTCGTGGACACCAGTTTGCTGCTTGGAAACCCCCTTACCCTTCCCATCTCGATTTGAGCATCGAAGATGCCAGTCAGCAGAGCTAAGTGTAACTGACCAATGATTGTTTTTAAATAAGGCTATTGATAAGGTTATACAATCAAAGGACCGATCGTTATAAAGGTTAAATTTAAGAACGAGCATAGTATGCATTTTTACAGAAGGAGCTTAGGTAACAATGACCCGACAGAAAAAGTCTGTGAAAACTGATGGATTTTGATACTAAGTGGGGCACGCCTTTGGAGGAGCGATCCCCCGTGTCCCCAGCGCTGCGATAAACAAAGTGCCTGCTTCTTAACTTCACGTTGGTGTTAAGGAGTTTTATTCTGTATTTTGGTAACGGTTTTGGCGACCCAGATGAGACCTTGCGAGTGAGACTGGACGAGATTGAGTGTCGATCGAACTCCGGCCGGCACCGAGGTATTCTCGGGGAGAACCGTCACCCTCGACTCGCAAAGCTCCTCGCAGCGTTCCCTGGAAAAAAGGTGAGGCGCTGCTGCTTTGGAATTTGTTTGGAAAGCCTGCCCGTGAGGCGTGGCGAAAGCTTTGCAGGGTTGGGGCTTGGAGGGTACCCGTCTGCAGTGGAAGCCTAGGCGTCTGCCCGTAAGTCATAAGCGAAACCTATTGCTGGGTTGGACTTTGTGTATTATTTGGGACAATTGTCATTTGCATTTGTTTGGTATTTGGTATTTGAATGTATAGAAGTATAATGGCAGTAGCAAAATTGTTTAAGAATAAGAGTGCAGGAAATGGAACTGCTGATGAAAAGATACCAAAAACATCAGCGTCGGGATGTTTATTGGCACGTTGGGGTGAGTCGCAGGAAAAATGGTAAACAAACAGAGCTTACAGTTACAATACTATATTGCAATTACTGTCGTTTTGTAGGAGAGAGAGTAACTGGAATAAAGTGCCATAGGTAGATTTGTTCTTTTTAAGTGAACGTATCTGACGGGGACCGGAAGGGAGTCTCCCAGCAGAACCTCTGGTTACAGCTAAACTGGGAGAACAGAAAATTGAATTTGCATTGACACTAGAGTCACCTTTTCAGTTTTAAATACCTTAGAGGGAGAGTTAAGTTTTGAAGAAATTGGTGGTGTCGGTGCAACAGGTGAACGAGAAACTAGACCCTTCTTTAAGTCTTTCACAATGAAATTAGGAAAGCAACGGGTCACTCAGCAGTTTTTGTATGTGCCAGATTCTCCTAAACTCCTGTTAAGGAGAGATCTATTTGAGAACTTAGAGGCAGAAATTAAATTTAAAAATGGAGAGATTAAAATTTTAATTCCAGAAACTAAACGTATCGAAGCAGTGGCTTTGTTGTTAACAGGATGGTTACCGACAGCAGAAGATTATACCAGTCAAAGTCTAATGCTGTAATTCCAATCGTCTGGACTGGGAAGTTCCTGGTAAATCCGAAAAGCAGAACCTCTGAGAGTTGATTTAAAGCCAGGATGGAATCCGGTAAGAATGAAACAATACCCCCTAAAACCGGAAAGTCAGAAAGGGTTAGTAATGGTAATACAAACATTTTTAAGATACAAATTGTTAACAGAATGTGAATCCAGATATAACACCCCGATCTTGCCTGTTAAAAGGCTAATGAAAAAGATGATAGATTAGTTCAAGACCTCCTCAGAGCAATAAATCAAATAGTACAAGATATTCATCCGGTAGTAGCAAATCCTTATACTTTGTTAACAACCCTAACGGAGAAACAAGAATGGTTCACAGTGTTAGACCGAAAAGATGCCTTTTTCCGTATTCCCTTGGATCCCAATAGTCAAGAGGTTTTTGCTTTGGAATGGGAAAATCCTGAGACTGGGAGAAAAACACAATGTACGTGGACAGTCTTGCCTCAAGGCTTTAAGAATAGTCTTACCATTTTTGGAAATCAATTGGCACGAGAATTAGAGATTTGGAAGAAAGAAAATAATCAAGAAATCTTGTTGAAATATATGGATGATCTGTTAATTGTAGCCGAGACGGAAGAACAATGCACAAAGTTAACTATTAACTTTTTGAACTTTTGGGGAATCGGTGGATATCGAGCGTCAAAAGAAAAAAAAAAAAAAAAAAACAGAAAGAAGAAACTTATGTAAATGAGTTTTAAAATCCTAAAAGGGCAGAGACAATTGGGAACTGAGAGAAAAGAGGCAATTTGTCGTCTCCCCGAACCTAAGACTAAAAAAATTAATGACGAGCATTTCCGGGAGTGGTCGAGTGGTGTCACCTGTAGATTATAAATTGTGGCTTGCTGGCTTGACCTTTATAGGAGCAGCTCAAAACCTCAAACAACGGATTGGACCGATGCTGAGAAAGCTACTTTCCAAGAATTGAAACAGGCTGTAATAGGGGTGCCAGCCCTAGGCCTGCCAGATCTCACAAAGACACTTGAACTTTTTGCTCGTGAAAGAAGAGGTACAGCTCTGGGTATCCTGGCCCAATATTTAGGGCCAAGTGGGCGAGCTGTGGCCTACTTCTCGAAGCGATCAGATAATGTGAGTCTGGGATGCTCCGGTCGTCCGAGAGCCGTCGCTGCAACTGTGCTACTGATCCAGGAAGTTCGTAAGTTTAACCTGAGGACAAAGGATTACTGTACGTTTCCCATATGATAACTGTTGTGCTAAAACAGAAAGGGGGGCATTGGGTATCCCCTAGCAGGATGCTGAAATGCCAAGTGGTGTTGCTGGAACAAGATGACGTTTACCTAAAAGCTACTACCACCGTTAACCCTGTCGCGTTTTCAACAACTGCTCAAGTTAAAGGAGAACTGGAACGTGACTGCTTGCAGACAATCGAAAGAGTTTACTCCAGCCGACTGGATCTCTGAGATGTGCCGCTAGAAGAAACGGATTGGGAACTATATGCCGACGGAAGCGGTTCCATCTGTGAAGGAAAACGTTTATCAAGATAGACGATAACTACTGAGGAGGTAATTGCGTTGCCAGCTTTGCCTTCGACGATATCTGCCCAAAAGGCTGAATTGATAGCTCTTATTCGAGCTCTGGAACTAAGTCAAGGAAAGCGAGTCAACACTTGGACAGACTCAAAGTATGCTTTTGGAGCAGTACGCGCACATGGAGCGATGCGGAGAGAAAGAGGACTGTTACCTGCACAAGGAACCACCATTCAGCACGCAGAACAAATACCGGGATTGTTAGAAACCATTCAAAAACCAACAGCAGTCACGATAATGCACTGTAAAGCACATCAGTTAGGTAAGACCGGTCCGAACGCAGGTAACCGACTGGCCGATAAAGCTGCTAAAGAGGCTGCAGAAAAAGGCATCCTAGCACTAGTTCCAGAGAAAAGTATAAAGTTGCCTAAAGAAGCTCCAAAGTATAATGAAAAAGATGAAGAAATAATTATTAGATTGCAGGCTAACAAAATGAAACAGGATAGGCTGTAACACCGACAGGTCAAATAATAGTCCCACCCACAATAATAAGAGAAGCTGCCCGAGCTGAACATCACAAAGTATACTGGGGAACAGAAAGTGAAATATGACAAAGATTGCTTAAACAATTATAAGCGGATGTGAAATTTATATATAAAATTATCCCCGAATCAGTAATAAGATCATCTTTGGGATTATTAAAGAAGGAAATTTTTTTAGGAGAATATTAGCAAATTGATTTTATAGAATTGCCTTGAAAAGAAGGATCTATCCTAGTTTTAGTTGATATCTTTACCGGGTGGCCCGAGGCTTTCCCTTGTCGCACCGAGAAAGCAAGGGAAGTAGTCAAAGTCTTGCTCAAAGAGATAATACCAAAATGTGGGGTGCCTGTAAGAATGTCATCTGACAATGGCCCTCATTTTATAGCAAAGATTAGGAGACAAGTTGAGCAAAGTATTATCTATAGATTGAGACTATCACACCCCACATAGACCACAAGCAAGTGGGGGAAAAAAAAAAAAAAAAAAAAAGAGAGAGAGAGAGAGAACGAACTATACCCTTAAGCAACAGTCGAGTAAAATTTGTCAGGAAACCTCACTCCTCACATGGGTTAAAGCATTACCCATGGCTCTATTAAGAATCAGAGTATAGCCAGAAGAGAAAGAAAATTGAAGTCACTATGAAATATTGTACGAAAGACCATATCAAGAGTCCTATGTTCTGAGTATCTTGAGTGCCTTTGGAGATAGGTTTTTAAAAGGTGTTATGATTTCTTTACGTAATTCTTTTCAGGAACTTTGTCAGTATGTCTCCACAGCTGGACCCTTAGAATTGGACGTAGCAGCGCATCCCTTCCGACCGGGAGATTAGATTGAATATATATAAAATCACGGAGAAGTGGAAAGGACCGTATCGAGTCATTTTAACAACCCTTATAGCAGTAAAGGTCTGGGAGAAGAACCTTGGCTTCATTATTCAAGAATAAAGAAAGCACCAACAAGAAATTGGAAGTCTAAAGAAACTGGCCCTTTAAAACTGAAAATCTCTAAGTAAGTTTCACATTATCTATTTGGGAAAACAGTTGTGTAAAGTTTATACTATTGGGGTTGCTATTAGGAATATTGTCGAGGGCAGTAATCTTTTTGTGTGTTTTTAGGGTTTGTGTGGGTTTTTTTGAGGGGTTCTAAACATGAGATAAACAAAATGAAACAATTATTGTTTGAGCTATTAATCTTGATGTTAACCGTTTTTGTAATTTGGATTAAAAAAAAAAAAAATCTAGTTTTGTAATTGATTCAAAGTTTGATAAAGACACAAAATTGAACCTCAGTAACAGCCTGCCTTCCGATTCCAAAGTCAGATGAAAATCTAGTTCCGTGGAGAATATTGACATTGAATTTAACCAAAACTTGAGAACAGATGCAGAACAATGAGAATCATTTTAGCAAATTAAATGGGATGGATTTAAAAGGCAATTATTTTTTTAACATTTGAAAGAAGGAGTTAGAGCGTTGTGAATTATAACATTACCAAACCACCCACCTCGTGGACAAAAGAATTAATTTAATCGCCCTTCGGGAGAAACTTGTGCAGGCACCCCTTGGGGCTGTCAGTTGCCAAAAACCGTAGAGACAAGTGCAAAAAGGAACTTGGCATCATATTTGAAATATAAAACGCTGTTTAGAATTTCCTGGAGTTCCAGGATCCTTGTTAGAGCCACCCAGAGTCGGGACCGTCTATGGAAATTTAGACTGCTTTAGACAACCAGAGAAAAATCACACATCCTAAACAGAGCTGTATGAAAGTTTATACTTGCAGCTCCTCTGACCCCAAACTCCAAAGACTTTCTCTAGTAGCTAAAGCTCTAAGATGGGGATGTATTTGTAGAAAGTATAATAATATTTTACATGATCTTTGGTCCCCTCTTAATGACGGAAAAAATTTAGCTTGGAGTTGACTGTATTAAAGGACAGGTGAAAAGTTCAGGGTTAACTGTTTGGGTGACTAGTGATGATATATGATCCACTCATCTTTTCATGAAGGAGAAAAGCAAATCGTGGACTTTAGACTTAATAACTCTATCCTCTCTCTGGAAGAAATCTCCCTTGTGGCCTCGCTGGTGGACCTGGGTCAATGGAAAAGATGATACCTGGCAATCGCCAAGTCTTAGAACTAAACTAAGATGGGTATTCAAATCTGTATTTTGACCCCGGTTAACACCTCTTCCAAATGAGATGACTCTTGACATCTTTCATTCCATCAAGGAAGTGCCTGCTGCTTAACTTCCCATGGGTGGTGAGGAGTTTTGTTCCGGATTTCGGTCCCCCAGCTGCGGGCCGGGGCTGGAGGAGCCGCAGGTGCGGGCAGTGAGGCTGATGGGGACGGCCCCTCCCTGGAAAGGGGGGGCTGCCGGGGGAGGGGCCGGGGCGGGGCCGGTGGGAGCCCAGGCAGGAGCGGAGCGGTGGCCGGGCTGCGGCTGCCCCTCGGGAGAAGGTGAGCGGGGCCGGGCGCCCCTCGGACCGCGAACGTCGGAGGCGGGGGTGGCCCGGGGGAGGTGGGGGCCGCCTGTGCCGAGGCCGGGGGCGGGGGGGGAGCTGGGGGCTCACAGGGGGGCTGGGAGCACGTGCGCGCGGGGGGGGGGGGGGGCGGCTCACAGGGCGGCTGGGAGCACGTGCGCGTGGGGGGGGTGCTCACCGGGCCCCGTGGCGGGGCTGCGCAGTCGCCCGGCGGGTCCCGGGGAAAGCCCCGAGGAGGACGGCTGGGTCCGTGTCGCACGCACGGAGCGGCGGCGGGGCCGCGCCGTGCCGGGGCGGCGGCGGCGGGCGCTGCCCGAAGCTGGAGCCGGGCGGGGGGGGGGCCGCGCCGTGCCAGGGCGGCGGCGGCGGGCGCTGCCCGAAGCTGGAGCCGGGCGGGGGGGGGCCGCGCCGTGCCAGGGCGGCGGCGGCGGGCGCTGCCCGAAGCTGGAGCCGGGCGGGGGGGGGCCGCGCCGTGCCGGGGCGGCGGCGGCGGGCGCTGCCCGAAGCTGGAGCCGGGCGGGGGGGGGCCGCGCCGTGCCGGGGCGGCGGCGGCGGGCGCTGCCCGAAGCTGGAGCCGGGCGGGGGGGGGCCGCGCCGTGCCGGGGCGGCGGCGGCGGGCGCTGCCCGAAGCTGGAGCCGGGCGGGGGGGGGCCGCGCCGTGCCGGGGCGGCGGCGGCGGGCGCTGCCCGAAGCTGGAGCCGGGCGGGGGGGGGCCGCGCCGTGCCGGGGCGGCGGCGGCGGGCGCTGCCCGAAGCTGGAGCCGGGCGGGGGGGGCCCGCGCCGTGCCGGGGCGGCGGCGGCGGGCGCTGCCCGAAGCTGGAGCCGGGCGGGGGGGGGCCGCGCCGTGCCGGGGCGGCGGCGGCGGGCGCTGCCCGAAGCTGGAGCCGGGCGGGGGGGGGCCGCGCCGTGCCGGGGCGGCGGCGGCGGGCGCTGCCCGAAGCTGGAGCCGGGCGAGGGGGGGGCTGTGCCGGGGCGGCGGCGGCGGGCGCTGCCCGAAGCTGGAGCCGGGCGGGGGGGGGGCCGCACGGACCGGCGCTGGGGGCTCGGCGGGGACTGCGGCTGCGCCGGCGTGGGGGTGGGCGGAAACGGAAGCGGCGTCCCCTCGGGGTCAGGCAGCAGGGCAGGCTGCCTCCCGGGGCATGCCGGGAGCTGTAGTTTTCGCGGACTCGGCGGCCGGGCAGCAGCGCGGCTCTCGGGCGCGGCGTAGTCCTCGCTGCCGCCGCGGCCCCCGGAGTCCGACCAGGTCAGACTCGGGAGCGTTGCCGGTTTCGCGTGGTTTTCCGCGGGCTTCCCGCCGCGCCCGCTCCCCGACCAGCCGTGCGGACGCGCCTCCCGGGCGCATGCGCTGTCCTGCGCGTGGGGCAGCCCGGCGTTCGGTCGCCGGCTCCGGCCCCTCCGGCGCATGCGCGGTGTCAGGGAGCAGCGTGGCGGCGGCGGGCGAGCGCCGAGACCGCGGGTGAGGCGAGCGATCCCCCCCGGCGGGGGGCCGGGGCGGTGGCGGTGGCGGGGGGGTGCCTCCCGCCCGCCGGCCGCCCGGGGCTGGCGGGACGGGAAGCTGCGAAGCGGCCGCTGCGGCAGGCTCCCGGTCCGCCGGAGGCGAGCCGGGCCAGGGCAGCGCCGGGCAGTTCCCCGAGAGCCGATAGAAGGGAAGAGGGGACGGAGGCGGGCACCCCCCAGGCGCGGCCAGCGGGCGCCTCCCCGAGTTGCCGGAGCTCCCCCGGCGCCTTCCCCCGGCGCCTTCCCCCGGCGCCTTCCCCCGGCGCCTTCCCCCGGCGCCTTCCCCCGGCGCCTTCCCCCGGCGCCTTCCCCCGGCGCCTTCCCCCGGCGCCTTCCCCCGGCGCCGCTCGGCCCGTGCGGCTGCCCCCAGCTCCAGCCCCTCCCATGAAGCCTGTGCTGTAGCCGCAGGCAGCCCCCGAGCCCTGTCGTGAGGGCAGCAAGCTGGCCCTCCGATGTTCTCGAGTCTCCCTGAACGTGGGTGCCGTTAGCAGCGGCGCGGGGAACGAGCGGCGTCTGCGGAAGCCCCTGCAGAAGGAGGGGCTCCGGCCAGGGTCGAGCTACGGTAATAACGGTCACTGCTGCCTCTTTCCCTCTCCCAGAGGCCACGCTGTGAGTGCGGTTGTCCGCTCGTCCCCGGGGATGCCGTTGACTGCAGCAGCCTCAGGCTCGCGTGGGCTGTCTCTGCCTGGCCTCCCTCTCCTCGCGGCGCGGGAGCACAGAGGGACAGGCGGAGCGCTTGCTGGCTGTGGACGGGAGCTGCTGAAGCTGGAGAGGCCACAGAAAGGTCGAGAAGAAGAAACGGAAGGCCGGCCGGCAGCTGCCTCCTGCTGCAGGCAAGAGAGAGCCTGCCTCTCTGGGTGTGGGAGGATCCCTCCTCGTAGTCCACAGCAGGTCAGACCGCCAGGGTCTGTATGCATGACCAGCAGCGCGGTACGGCCACGTAGTGAGCGAGCGAGCGAGGCTACGTGTCTAGGGGGCCTCATCTCGTAAGAGCTGCGAGGCGCTCGCGTGTTCCGTTATGTGGAGGACAGCCAAGCGACTGGAGTTACAGGAGAGAAGGAGAAGGAAGATTCTGAGCTGGCAAGGTCTCCTGGCAGCTCCAAGAGCGAGAGCTGTGGTGAGTCCTGGGCCCTCGGGGCCCTGTCGCTCCTCTTGTGCGTCCCGGACCCTCCCTCCCCCTCTCCTGGCCCCCTAGCTTTCTCGTGCTGCTGTGACGTTTGGGGTTTTTTTTGTTTTGTTTTGTTTTTTATTTTTATTTTGCTTCCCTGTACCTCTCCTCTTCTGTCTATTCTCTTGTCCTGCTCCCTCTTCCTCTCCCCCTTTCTCTCTCTCTTTCATTCGACTGCCCCCCTTTCTTTTTCTCTCTGCGTTCTTGTCCTGCTCCCTCTCCCCCCCCGCCCCCAGCCCCCCGTCTTTGTCCTGCAGTCAGTCGCTGTTTTTTCCTTTTCCATCTCCTTGTTCTGACCTGCATCTGCCTCTTCCCCCGCCTCCCAATTTCTCTACCCTGTTCCCTGGCGTTCTTCTCCTCTCTGCGCCTGTATGTGCTGCTCTGTGTCCCTGCCTTCCTATCTCTCTTCTTCCTACTTTCTGTTTCTCTCTCTATCCCTTTGTCTTGCTCGCTGTTGCTGTTTATTTTTGTCATTCTGGATCTCACTGTCCCCGTCCTCCTTCCTGTTCATCTCTTACTCTCTGTGACCCTTTGTGCTGCTTCCTGCCCCTTTTTTATTCACCCTCCCTCTCTCTGCAGGGCTCCTGATACCTCTCTTTCTAAATTCCCCAACCCCCTGTGCTTCTCACGGTCTCTGTCTCTGTCAGTGTCTCTCTCTCTCTCGTTGTCATCGTTCTTGTCTGTCGCTCTGTCTTGCTTCCTGTCCCGTCGTTTCTCGCTGTATCCCTTTGTCCCGCTCCCTGCTTGTATTCGTATTCCTCTCTGTCCTGAGGACCGTCCCAGTTTTTGATCTCCGTCCTGCCGCTGTCCTCATTTTTCCTTCTCTGCCATGTTCCCTGTCCCTCTTTCTGTCACTTTTCCTCTGTCCCTGCTGCTTATTTCTCCATCTCTGTCCAGACCCCTGTCCCGTCCCTTCCCCCCCCGCCCCGCCTTGCTGTCCCTCTGCCTTGCTTTCTTGTGCTACCTTTTCTGTCTGTCTTTCTCTGCCCCGTTCCCTCTCCCGCCCTTTCTAACTGTGTCTCCCGTCCAGCTAGCTGTCGCTGCTTTCTTTTTTCTGTTCCTCAGTATTTTTTTCTTTTTTCCATATCTCTCTCCCACTGCCCATCGCAGTTGGTTTTTTCCCCCTCTGATGCTGGCCTGCTCTTTGTCCCTTTTGTCTGTCTCCTCTCTGTCCTTCTGTCATGCTCCCTGTGTCTATTTAATCCCTTCATCTCTGTCCTGCAGCCCGTCGCTAATTTTTGTTCCTCTTCCGTCCCTTTGTCCTGCTCCCCGTCCTTGTCTCTCTTTCCCTTGGTTCTGCCTCCCGTCCTTTTTTCCTTTCTTGCTCCATCTCTCTGTCCTGCTCCCTATCCCTCCCGCGCTCTCTCTGTTTCTGTGTCCTTCCCCTTGCCTTTCCCCACGGTCTCTGTCTTGTTGTTCCCTCTTTGGTTTTCTTGTTTTCCGGGTGGCTGGGCCCGGCTACCCGCGGGGGTGCTTCGGCTGGGAGGTTTGGGGTGGGGGGCCTGGCCGTGCCGGTGATGGCGGGGAAATAAAGCCTGAAACGGCAATCGAGAAGCGATGCCCTGCCTGTGCTGGGGCTGCCCTGCAGAGGCGTGGGGCCGGGCCCTCTGCAGGTCCCGAGCACTCCCCGAAACTGCGTGTGGGGCCCCGGGGGTGCAGGCCTGTGGGGTGGCTACGCTCGGCGTCGCCCGTGGGCACTGCAGGGTCAGAAGTGGAGAACAAGTTTTCTGTTCCTGGGGCTTGACAACAGGCTCGCGTGGCTGATTTGGGGGCTCGGAAACAGACCGAGCTGCGCGGCTTTGGGCCCAGAAACAGAAGTCCGGCCCTGCGTGTTTGGGCCTTGAGAACAGGCTCAGCAGCCGGGTTTTTTTGGCTCCCAAATGGGCCCCGAGTCAGCTGGTGTGGGGGCCAAAAGCGGGAGCCGGCTTGGCTGGTTTTGCAGGTGGGTGGGAGGGTGTTGGGGGCTGCGGGGGGAAGCGGGGGGCGGGCAGGGTGCGTGGTCCCTCCCCGTAGATGGGGGTCTGGTTGTGTCGGACGCCGAAGTTCGGGAGGCCGGCACGCAGCAGGCCGAGCTCAACATCTGCGATGGTCTGTGGGGGCGAAAGGCGCTTTTCAGACCCCACGTGCCCTCTTTGAGTCCAGCTCTTCTTTCTGCGGTGCTCGGAATAGTTATTAAGTAATTAATCGCCCAAACTTAACGAATATTTACTTGGCGTGTAACTCTGATGTTTAATCCTAATGCTCCAGTTCTGACAGCAGTTGATATGCAACCTTATGGAAAGCCCAGACCGTTGCACGTAGCTGGAGCTTGTAAGGAGAAGCAGCTGAAATCAGCCGGAGCTTCAGTGCGGAGCTGGGGCTTCAACGAGCCAGAACTGTAGCAAGCGGGAGCTGGAACGAGGCGGGGTGTCCGCTGTCTGGAGCGTGCATTAGCCAGAGGCAAAAGTACCTGCGGCTGTAACGAGCAGGGGGCGCGATTAGCTGGAGCGTCTTTTCGCTGGAGCGTCCGTCGGCCGGCCTGCGCTCCCAGCACGGCGGAAGAGCGGCCGGGCGCAGGCAGGGCTGTCCGCAGCAAGCAGCTCCGAGCAGCAGGGAGGTGAGTTGTCCTTCTGCCAGCGGGGAGCCCGGCCTCTTCCCTCGGGCATGCAATCCACGCCACGCTCCTCTCTCTGCGTGGAGTGTCTCTCCCGGTCCGTTCCCGCGGGCAGAAGCGAGGTGGGGGTCCCCCGGCTCACCTGGGGCAGCCCCCCCTCCCCGCGAGGGGGCACGGGCGAGGTGTCGTCGTCCCCTCGGTACCGGGCAAAGGGGAGAGAAACCGGCTGGCGGGAGCTCCTGGGGTGCAGAGCCCTTCCGGCAGAATCCTCCCCTGTCTTTTCACCATTGGCTGGGTGTGACAAGCAGGTTCATTTCTTTGTCTCCTCTTCTCCCAGCGTCACCTTCCGCGTCACACGAAGAAAATCCTGCGTGGTTAATTCCGCTTGCTGCTCAGGTAATCGCACGTATCGGGCTGCGGGAGCGGAGAGAAACACTTGCGAGTTCGAGGGCACTACAGATGCTCCACGTTAAACCCACAGAGAAGGCAAATTTGCTGCTAGTGCCGAAAAGCTGATGGAAAAATTGCTGTTAACAGATCGTGCCCTGTTCCTGAACTGGTCTCTTGATGTGTTTTTGTTTCAGGTGAAAGAATGAAATTTCCTGTCTGGTAAATTCAGAGCTGCCTGTTAGCTTCTTTAGGGGGTCGAGTGTTTCTCTTCTCTCTGTTCATACTGATTTTATGGGCAAGCTGGAAATAGCCTTTTACTTTTTTATGTATAACTGAATTCTTAGGAATATGTGGTGTCCCTGTAGTTCATTTTTGAGCACCTAGATGCCAGTAGAAATGTAATGAGTGAAACATGATGGGAACTGGTACTTGATTTTTATTTGGTTTTTTTTTTTCCCTTCCCCATTAAGAGTGTTGATGGCATGTTGTCCCGTGGCACAATCCCCATTCCGTTCAGCGGAGTCTTCAGTCTAGGACTTTTAAGTGAAAAAGTTTGTCCTTCCAAAAAGGGACTAGTCATTCCTAGGACCGAGGCATAGACTTGCAAGGAGAGTCGCTTAAGTACGTGATCGGAATGAAGGCCAACTTTCAGTTGATGTTGCTGCTGTTGGTCTTTGCTTTCATTGATTTCTCCACCACTCCCTCATGGTTGGGAGCTCTGAATCGTAATGTTTTTCAGTCTCTAACACATTTCCACCCCCACCCCTCAAAAAAAAGCAGAGGCAGTGTCTGAAAGTTAATTAGTTTCCTCACAAATGCGTGAGTAAATAAAATGTGAGTTATGATGATTAAAACCATAGAAATGACACCAGTCTTGCAGATCTGGACTATTTCTGAACAGGCATTCATCACATGCAAAAGCCGTCAGGGTACGGATCACCTGCGCTTCATGCTCTGACAAGACAAAATGCTGAGGCAGGGATGAGCTCTGAAAGAAGAAGGGGGGAAAAAAAAAAAAAGAAGGATACAGGGTCACGGTTTTGTTTTGTTGTTGTTTGTTCTTCGAGAGTGCAATATTGACTGGTGCCAGCCTGCAGAGCTCTTCTGCTGCCTGACCTCTCCTTCTCTTTCGTGGCTGTAATTGTCGTTTGGATAATTGTAGAAGAGCAAGTAAGTTATTTGCCTCTGTGAATGTGCTGGTAATACCAGGGAGGCAAATGCTTGAACCAGTAGTGAATAACTGGGCTACGAGTAGAATTTCTGAAGGAAGAACAGCAGCAGCAACAGGAAGCAAATAGCAAGTGACCAAAAACTTGCGTGTGTCAAACGCATCAAAGCTTTCTTGCCGAATGTTGTTTGGCAATATGTTCCAAATGGCTTTTTTTGGTAAACGTAAATTTTCAGGAAGTTCAGGGCTGTGTGTGGCAAGACGTGTCCCTCTGCGTACGCGTCCTGCTACGGAAATAGCATGGGTCAGTGGCAAGTCCAGCGGCAGGGCTGCTGTTCCCTGCTCTCGACGTTGCCGTAGTAGTGTTGCAGTATTTAGACCTTCACGGACGGGCTGAGGAATGGAAGGAGAATGCCCGTTTTCTGTAAGGGCTCAGAATGCCGACCCTTTTCTCTGCCTGCCGCTCCCCTGTGCGTGAGATGAAGCTGTTTTATTTTTCTCCCTTGTTCCTGGTCTAAATATTTCTGGAGCTGTTCCTGCTGTGGGTTTGCAATTGGTGTTACTGCGTGTTTGTAGCGTTCTGGCGATGGGTCGTTTCTACTGTGGCGAAGCGTCGAGATACGGTTTTGGGTTTAAAGCGTCAGAAACTACGTTCACCGGAACCGGTAACTCGCGGCGTAGGGGAAACCGATCTGGCGCGTGCAGCTGTGCTCGCAGGGGTGCTCGGTGGCTCCTCATCAAAACGGCAGGGTGCGTGCGTGGACATCCGTAGGGTTGCGCTCTGGGTCCGAGAGCGTTAACGTATTTTTGCTGTTGGAAGATGGAATGGAGCGTGTGCCTGTTAAATCTCAGGGCGGTCAAAAGCTAGGAGGGACCCTGAGCGGGTTTGGTGGCACAACTGCGGTTTTAAAAGATCTTGCCCGTTTGGAGCAACGGCCTGGAAATAATGATTCCTTTTTTGCAACGAGGCAGTTCACAAGGACAGATGTGTTGCTGTGCTCTTTAGCAAAAATACTCAACTTGGGACGTATAGGGTGATGAAGCCTCGGCTGTACTAAGGCTTGAGAAAATGTAGGTAGGTCTCCATGTGTGTCACCTGCGTGTATCTAGGAAAGTGAGTTCTAGTGAAAGTAAAGTTGCCAGTGAGTCAAAAAAGAAAGGAAAAAAAAAAAAAAGCACAGTTGTCTGAAAAATGCAAAAGCTCTAGTGGCCCGTGTCAACAACCGTACCGAAGATGACGCAAAAATAGTTTTTCCTCCGCTCAGTCGTACTGTCTTCACAAACCTTCACAAAAAAAAAAAAAAAGGCAGCTTTGGGTTCCTACCCAGCTTTGTGCTAATGTTTTTTTTTCTTCTCTCAGCTGGATGTCAGCTGGCACCGTTTTGCCGTGGTTGCCCTTTCTTCTGCCGTGACGGTACGAGACAGACGGAAAGATTCCGTAGTGGCCTGCAAGTACAAGGTACGCCTACGATGTGTGTCTGCGTTTTTGCAAAGGTACTTGCGGTACGGACTTTAACGTTGAGAGTGTGCCAGCTCTCCTTCTACTTTTTTTTACATGAAATATTTTAACACAAATACTAAAAATAAGTTCTGTTCTGGAGCATGTTACACCTATACAAAGTTTACTTCCCTCAGTTTATTTTCTCTTCCTGAAAGCATAATCTTCTGTTTCTGTGTGCTTGCTAGTAAATGATACTGTGAAGCTAATTTTGTACTAAAAGAGGGAAGAAACTGTTCGTAAGAGTTCAGCTGTTCAGAAGAAACAGACTTTGTTTTCATGATAAAACCTTTATGCTTTTACAGTCAATGATTTTTTTTTTTTTTAAATATCTTATAGTAGTACTCAAAAACGTTACGGAGATAATTAGCATCTGTACTAAAAGCAGTCAAGGTCAAAGAAGAGACGCGGGCAAAACAGGACAAATGGGCGTCGCATCTGTGTGTTTTCCAGGCTTTCCCAGGAAGCATTAGCAGCCTTGTAACTAGTGACAGTGAGGCCTGAGGTGGTTTTGATGAGTTACTGCTTCAGTAATGTATTTTTTCCTTTAACCTACAGTGTGTAATTGTGACTTCAGTTGGAAAGAGATTTTCCAAAATGGAAGTCTTTCTCTCTCAAAGAAATTTTGTTTTATGAACTTCCCATCAGAGTGGATCTTCAGAGGTGATCGACTTGACAGTAGAAGTCATCAGTAACAAGACTTTTCACTCTCTTTAAAAAAAGAGGGGAAAAAAAAAAAAAGTCAATTTCCTTCCAAAGACCCAAGCACAGCCCATCTTCCTGAAGTTGATGGCATCGCTGGTCTTTGGTTTCTCAGTTGTAGCAGTCGAGATAACATGAAAACGTGTTGCTCTGCATGCTTCAGTACTGCCAAAAGCATTAGGAAACCCACCAGTCCTTTTTGGTAGTCTGAGGTATTGCAGCAGTGGGGATTTTACAAATTGACTTGCATTGTTTAAACTGTAACTGCCAAATAGCTGTAGTATATGATTTGTTAGGTGTATGTAAGCAGTTAGGTATTTGTCTAAATGTTTAAAAAGAGAGGCAACTGAATGTTATGGGTTTTTTTTTTTTCCTGATGTTTTGACGGAGTGCTCTGAAGTACTTTCTTTCTGTCTGGCTTTCAATGGTGCGTGTCCCTGGCAGTTCAGTAGCACCTCTCTTGGGCAGCTCAGCTGGCCAGGTGTCCCTCCGCGTTATGCAACACGCACAAAAACCCCTAGTCCCATTAAAACTGTGTACTTTGGAGAGAGAGAATTTAATGGTATGAATTCAGAGCTGTGCAAGTTAAGGTAATGGAAAAGGAAAATCAAATACTTATACTATAAAAGTATTTTTATTGGATGTATATAAACATGGGCGCACCTTTTTAGTGTAAAGTGAATGATTGAGATTTATTCTTTATTTTTCATTTTGCTCTTTGAAGTTTTCCACTTCGCTTTCAGCTTTATTCACCAAACGAGCAAGATGCAAAGCAGCAGCAGCAGCAGCAGCGCAAGGGCTGTAGCTGTTGCGGTGGATCCATAAGCGTAGATTCTGATTGTGTACGACCTCGTCCCGCAGCCTCCCAGGGTTATCTCCCTGCAGCAGTGCCGTAAGGAAGGGAGGAGACGTTTTCCAACACCGGCGAGAGCGTTTACTTGTATGCTAAGAAGGTGTTCAAAATGGTATCGATTAGCCTAAGTGCTGATTTTAAGTGTTCCAATCGCTCTTAACTTGTAAAGGAGGTGGTGTATTTCGAGCTGACCTGTTCACCTGGCATCCTCCTTTAGCTCAGCGACTCTTCTTGTGCACCCCCAGCCTCTGCTGGCAGGGCGGTATGAGAAGCTGGAAGGTCCCTGACTTAGTCTAAACGCTGCTTAGCAACAACTACAGCATCGGTGTGTTGTCAACATTGTTCTCATTCTAAATCCAAAATGGCCCTGTACCAGCTAGTCAGAAGAAAATGAACTTTATTCCAGCCGAAACCAGGACAACCCCAAACCCCCTGATTCTGGGTCTGCAACGGAAAAAACCAAACAAATTTGGGACTCCTGGGAAAGCCAAATCCGCCTGGATTGGTGCAGCTGGAAAGCAAAAAACCCACCCCATTTTCATGCACAAAACCGCAACCAAAAGATCACCCCTTTTTATGTTGTGGAAAAGCACTGAAACACACCCCAAACTGAGTATTTTGAAAAAGCAGAAAACTCCCCAGTTTGGGGAAGATTGGGGGTGAAGCACAGGCAGTTTGAGGGGTGTTGCCGGGGGTCCTCCCAGTGTGGATGATCTGGTGTGGATGCTCTGTTGCGGGTTATCCCAGGCGAGTTACCTGCTGTGGATCATCCTGGGTGGACTCCCTGGGGTAAGGTCATCCCCACCCGTGTCCCCCCCATGCACCTTTGTACCCTCACCTACCCTCTCCCCCGCTTGTGTTTCTCCCCCATATGCCCCCTGCTGCTCCAGCCCGCCCCCTTCACCCATGCGAGTTTTTAACCCACGCGAGTTGTTTCCCCCCGCGTCCCCTGCTCTCCTATCTCCTGCCCCCCCCCGCTTCCTTTCCCTCCTCTATATTCCACCCCCCCCCACCACCACCCGTCAGGCTCCAGACCCCTGGCATGCTGCCTGCACCCCATTCTCTGTCATTTTTTCTTCTTCTTTTCCTTGCAAGTTGTTGTTGTTGTTGTTTCTTTTTAATGATTAGACT
This sequence comes from Buteo buteo, assembly GCF_964188355.1. Classification (NCBI taxonomy): domain Eukaryota; kingdom Metazoa; phylum Chordata; class Aves; order Accipitriformes; family Accipitridae; genus Buteo; species Buteo buteo. The sequence goes on from NW_027439329.1 coordinate 67,252, forward strand.
GTTTTCGTTTCAAGCCACGAGTTTTCTCACTTTCGCCCTTCCGCTTGTCTCCCCGTCCCACTGGGGGCGGTGGAGCGAGTGAGCGGTCGCGTGGGGCTTTGTTGCTGGCTGGCGTTAAACCACGACACGAGGTGAGTTGCAAGCCCTGCCTGGCTAATGCTGGAGGCTCTCTATGTTCGTCCTGCCATCTTGACGGGCCGTCCTTGTTCTTCATTGCCGCTTTATAGCGAGCGCCTCTCGCTCTGTAAGCGGCAGTACTGGGGCCGTGCAGGTACTGCGTGTTGCAGGCAGCAAAGGGCAATTGCGTCGCTTGCTGGCGGGAGCGGCAAGGAGTGCGGAGCCACGCTCCTGTAGGGAGCAAAGATGGAGCCTCGAGGGCTCTACGGTCATCTGCTGAGGACTACTAATATCCCGACAGGCCTCTTTGCTATCCCTGCTTCACGGCTGATTCCTTTGCACGCCGGAGGGCGGGGCGGTAAGTAAGTAACACCGTGCAGCGTCTCTTCGATAAGAGACAAGCCCCGCACAAGAAGCCTTGCGTGCGCGCAGGACTGGGAGAGCAGAGTTCTGACGGCACGGAGGTGAGGAAAGGTGCGCCCACCCCAACTGAGCCCCAGGGTCGCCAGGGTATCGCTCGCTTGCAGGTGGGCCGCTGGCATCTGGTGCGCTGGGACGCGGCGTTTCCTGCTGAACAGAGCTGCCCCTCTGGCACAGAGCAGCTTTGGGTCTCTTGTGGCCTGCCTTCAGGCTGTCAGCTGAACCAGGCGTTATTTTTTGTTTTTAAAATCTGTCGCCAGCATCTGTTGACTGGCTGCTGTCACTCCCGCAACCCTGATGCCACATGCAGAGGGATACAGCGGTCCCTGGGGGCTTGGTCCAGGGGACCACCCCCCGCTCCCCCCTGCCGTTTGCAGGCTCCCTGTGCTGCTTCTCCTCTCTAGATAATGGGGTGGGGGGGCAGGGGCAGAAGCGACCACCCGACTTGTCTGTTCTTTGCACTTGACTGCTGTAAACGCTCCAGGCACTCGGGTGCTTTTTGGAACGGAGGCGCTGAAGATGACTGCCCGGGCTGCGAGTGGGGAAAGGGCAGGGCAACGTAAGCCCTGTGCCCCCAGTAAGTAGTTGCCGCCTGTGTCTGGTCTCTGCTGGGCTGAGCTGTCAGTCATCCCTCGTGCAGCCGATACTCCGAAGAGGATCGTTGTGGGGATGCTGCTGCCCGGCGACCAAAATGGGGTCCTACAGCTCGGAGGCTGCAAAGGCGCGGTGGTGCCCCTGTAACGGCACCCGTGGTCCAACGGTAACGGCAGTGCGGCACGGGGGGAGAGTGCCGCCGCGCTCGTTGCTTCCTCCCGGTAAGGAAACGCCGGTGCCGCCCCACGTGCGCGGTGTGGGCGGGCGCTCAGCGCGCAAAGCGCGGAACAGCAGCGCCGGCGTCGCACAGGTGCGCAGCAGCGCCGCCGCCTCGGGTGCTGCCGCCTTGTGGGCAAAGTGTGGTACTGCGGCCCGGCGTTCGCGCGCCGGCCCTGACCCCTCCGGCGCGCCGTCCGGGAGCACCGTGGCGGCGCGCAGGGCGCGGGTCTCGGCGGCAGCGGGCGAGCGCCGGGACCGCGGGTGAGGCGAGCGACCCGCTCCGGCGGGGGCGGTGGCGAGGGGTGCCTCCTGGCCGGCCGGGGCTGGCGGGACGGGAAGCTGCGAAGCGGCCGCCGCGGCGGCAGGCTCCCGGTCCGCCGGAGGCGAGCCGGGCCAGGGCAGCGCCGGTCAGTTTCCCGAGAGCCGATAGAAGGGAAGAGGGGGCGGAGGCGGGCACCCCCCAGGCGCGGCCAGCGGGCGCCTCCCCGAGTCGCCGGAGCTCCGACACGGCGTCGCGGCAACCGCGCATGCGCGGGGGCGCTCCTGGCGTTGCCCAGCAGCCGGAGCGCGTTACGGCAGCCCGGCAACCGCGCATGCGCGTTGCGCCTTTTACGGCGCTCGCCGCTGTTGCCTGGCAACCAGAGCGCGACACGACGCCTCGGCCACCGCGCATGCGCGGCTGCGCGGTTTACGGCGCTCCTGCCGTTGCCCAGCAACCGGGGCGCGTTACGGCAGCTCGGCAACCGCGCATGCGCGGTGCGCCTTTTACGGCGCTCGCCGCTGTTGCCTGGCAACCAGAGCGCGACACGACGCCTCGGCCACCGCGCATGCGCGGCTGCGCGGTTTACGGCGCTCCTGCCGTTGCCTGGCAACCAAAACGCGGCCCTGGCGGTCGGGAGCCGCGCATGCGCGGTGGCGGCTCTTGCCGCCCTCCTGCTGTTGCCTGGCAACCAAAACGCGGTACAGCAGCTCGGGAGCCGCGCATGCGCGGTAGCGGCGCGTTTCTCCTGCGCTCTCTTCCGCCACCTATTGAACAGAGTTCGGTACTGCGGCTGGCGTGCCGCGCATGCGCGCTGGCGCGTTGCGCCAAGCGCTCGCCGCTGCCACCCCGCGACCAATGTTCGGTACTGCAGCTCGGAGGCTGCGAGTGCGCGGGGCTGCCCCGGTCCTGCACGTGCCGTCCGACGGTAACGGCAATGCGGCACCGGCGGGAGGTGCCGCCGCGCTCGTTGCTTCCTCCCGGTAAGGAAACGCTGCCGGCAAGGAAAGCTGGCACGGGCTGTCGCTCCCCGGCCTCCCTCTCCTCGCGGCGCGGGAGCACGAAGGGACAGGCGGGGCGCTTACCGGCTGCGGGCAGGAGCTGCTGCGGCTGAAGCTGGAGAGGCCACAGAAAGGTAGAGAAGAAGAAATGGAAGGCCGGCCGGCCGGCCGGCCGGCAGCTGCCTCCCGCTGCAGGCAAGAGAGAGCCTGCCTCTCCGCGTGTGGAAGGATCCCTCTTTGTAGTCCGCAGGGTCCGTATGCAGCACCGACGGTGCGGTACGGCCACGTAGCGTGCGAGCGAGCGAGGCTCCGTGCCTAGGAAGCCTCGTCTTGCAAGACCTATGAGACGCGTGTTCTCCTAGGGGGAGGACGGCCGTGCCGCCGGAGTTACAGAAGAGGAGGGGAGCGGGAGAGGAGCAGAAAGAAGCGCCTGAACTGGGAAATTCTCCTGGCAGCGCCAAGAACAAGAGATGTGGTGAGCCCCGGGCCCTCGGGGCCCTGACTCCCCTCTTCTGCGTTCTGGTCCCTCCCTGCCCCTCCCCTGGTCCCCTCTCTTTCCCACACCGCTGCCTGGTTTTTTTCTTTTTTCTTTTTTTTTTTCTTTTTCTTTTTCTTTCCTCCCTTGTACCTCTGATACTGAAAAGCCGGTCGAAGAAACTCCCTAAGACTCGTTTTGGAGTTTTAGAAAGCAGGCATTCTTCATTGCAGCGCTGGATGCACGGGGGATAGTTCCACCTAGCGTGCATGCCACAGCTTTAGCACAAACAGGTTATATAGAATAAGTAATTGCATGTTAATCAGATTAGAATACATATACGTAAAAACGATGGCAACCGATTATCATAGTACTGCCTACATCCGATCACGCGCAATGAAGGATCCGTTTGAGTCGAAGGGCCGCTTTTGCGACCACCGACCCATTTGAAGTTCTTGCTGGCTGTCCTTGAAGTCTTTATTCTTGTCCTTGTTCTTTGATCTTGAAGCTTAACGCAGTTTCAATCACGTGTGGTCGGTTTCAGCATTGTTCTCGTCTAGCGTACAGGAACATCTAGTCATAAGAGCAAAGAACTGCAAAACTTAGGAGTACCTACCTCTGCTAGTCGATTGCTTGGCTATACTTTTGTCTATTGTTTCAATGGTAGTGTTAGTATAAGATTTCTAATAATTATTTACCAAATCTCACTTTTGCAGTCACCTAGCAGCAAACCAGTTTCCACAGCTGGTACAAAATATTAAAACCATCCCAATATTTAGACGGGCCATACAGAATGTATGGAAATATGCTATCAGAGGTGTCTGAGGGGCAGGGGGAGCGCCGGGGGGCCGCCCCGAGCCCCGGAGCAGACTCGCTGGCGGGACTCGATAGGCACGCGACCGACTGAATAAACGCTGGCCGTCCGTCCTCTTTGCCCTCCGGGCTGCGTTTGCGCTCCCTTTGCACGGGGCGAGGGGCCGTGAGGGAGCCCAGGGGAGGAGGAGGAGGTGAGGCGCTGGGGGGGTCGGGCCGTGCCCCCCCTGTTCCTGCTGGGCTCCAGCTGTTGCAAATATTCTGGTAAAGAAATCAAAATTTAATCACATAGAAGAGTTAGCTTTGATTAAGAAGTAAAATTGTGAAGCATAACGTATAGGATTGTTAAGTTTGAAACGTAGCCATAGAAACTTTAGGAGCTGTGTTACGCGTGACTCTAGGAACCTTAATATTGTTAAAGTTTGAAAGAGCTAACCCTAGAAACCTCACCAGGAAGTTACTGGCTTTTCTACGTTCTGTTTCAGGAAACTAAGGAAACTGTCGTGGACACCAGTTTGCTGCTTGGAAACCCCCTTACCCTTCCCATCTCGATTTGAGCATCGAAGATGCCAGTCAGCAGAGCTAAGTGTAACTGACCAATGATTGTTTTTAAATAAGGCTATTGATAAGGTTATACAATCAAAGGACCGATCGTTATAAAGGTTAAATTTAAGAACGAGCATAGTATGCATTTTTACAGAAGGAGCTTAGGTAACAATGACCCGACAGAAAAAGTCTGTGAAAACTGATGGATTTTGATACTAAGTGGGGCACGCCTTTGGAGGAGCGATCCCCCGTGTCCCCAGCGCTGCGATAAACAAAGTGCCTGCTTCTTAACTTCACGTTGGTGTTAAGGAGTTTTATTCTGTATTTTGGTAACGGTTTTGGCGACCCAGATGAGACCTTGCGAGTGAGACTGGACGAGATTGAGTGTCGATCGAACTCCGGCCGGCACCGAGGTATTCTCGGGGAGAACCGTCACCCTCGACTCGCAAAGCTCCTCGCAGCGTTCCCTGGAAAAAAGGTGAGGCGCTGCTGCTTTGGAATTTGTTTGGAAAGCCTGCCCGTGAGGCGTGGCGAAAGCTTTGCAGGGTTGGGGCTTGGAGGGTACCCGTCTGCAGTGGAAGCCTAGGCGTCTGCCCGTAAGTCATAAGCGAAACCTATTGCTGGGTTGGACTTTGTGTATTATTTGGGACAATTGTCATTTGCATTTGTTTGGTATTTGGTATTTGAATGTATAGAAGTATAATGGCAGTAGCAAAATTGTTTAAGAATAAGAGTGCAGGAAATGGAACTGCTGATGAAAAGATACCAAAAACATCAGCGTCGGGATGTTTATTGGCACGTTGGGGTGAGTCGCAGGAAAAATGGTAAACAAACAGAGCTTACAGTTACAATACTATATTGCAATTACTGTCGTTTTGTAGGAGAGAGAGTAACTGGAATAAAGTGCCATAGGTAGATTTGTTCTTTTTAAGTGAACGTATCTGACGGGGACCGGAAGGGAGTCTCCCAGCAGAACCTCTGGTTACAGCTAAACTGGGAGAACAGAAAATTGAATTTGCATTGACACTAGAGTCACCTTTTCAGTTTTAAATACCTTAGAGGGAGAGTTAAGTTTTGAAGAAATTGGTGGTGTCGGTGCAACAGGTGAACGAGAAACTAGACCCTTCTTTAAGTCTTTCACAATGAAATTAGGAAAGCAACGGGTCACTCAGCAGTTTTTGTATGTGCCAGATTCTCCTAAACTCCTGTTAAGGAGAGATCTATTTGAGAACTTAGAGGCAGAAATTAAATTTAAAAATGGAGAGATTAAAATTTTAATTCCAGAAACTAAACGTATCGAAGCAGTGGCTTTGTTGTTAACAGGATGGTTACCGACAGCAGAAGATTATACCAGTCAAAGTCTAATGCTGTAATTCCAATCGTCTGGACTGGGAAGTTCCTGGTAAATCCGAAAAGCAGAACCTCTGAGAGTTGATTTAAAGCCAGGATGGAATCCGGTAAGAATGAAACAATACCCCCTAAAACCGGAAAGTCAGAAAGGGTTAGTAATGGTAATACAAACATTTTTAAGATACAAATTGTTAACAGAATGTGAATCCAGATATAACACCCCGATCTTGCCTGTTAAAAGGCTAATGAAAAAGATGATAGATTAGTTCAAGACCTCCTCAGAGCAATAAATCAAATAGTACAAGATATTCATCCGGTAGTAGCAAATCCTTATACTTTGTTAACAACCCTAACGGAGAAACAAGAATGGTTCACAGTGTTAGACCGAAAAGATGCCTTTTTCCGTATTCCCTTGGATCCCAATAGTCAAGAGGTTTTTGCTTTGGAATGGGAAAATCCTGAGACTGGGAGAAAAACACAATGTACGTGGACAGTCTTGCCTCAAGGCTTTAAGAATAGTCTTACCATTTTTGGAAATCAATTGGCACGAGAATTAGAGATTTGGAAGAAAGAAAATAATCAAGAAATCTTGTTGAAATATATGGATGATCTGTTAATTGTAGCCGAGACGGAAGAACAATGCACAAAGTTAACTATTAACTTTTTGAACTTTTGGGGAATCGGTGGATATCGAGCGTCAAAAGAAAAAAAAAAAAAAAAAAACAGAAAGAAGAAACTTATGTAAATGAGTTTTAAAATCCTAAAAGGGCAGAGACAATTGGGAACTGAGAGAAAAGAGGCAATTTGTCGTCTCCCCGAACCTAAGACTAAAAAAATTAATGACGAGCATTTCCGGGAGTGGTCGAGTGGTGTCACCTGTAGATTATAAATTGTGGCTTGCTGGCTTGACCTTTATAGGAGCAGCTCAAAACCTCAAACAACGGATTGGACCGATGCCGAGAAAGCTACTTTCCAAGAATTGAAACAGGCTGTAATAGGGGTGCCAGCCCTAGGCCTGCCAGATCTCACAAAGACACTTGAACTTTTTGCTCGTGAAAGAAGAGGTACAGCTCTGGGTATCCTGGCCCAATATTTAGGGCCAAGTGGGCGAGCTGTGGCCTACTTCTCGAAGCGATCAGATAATGTGAGTCTGGGATGCTCCGGTCGTCCGAGAGCCGTCGCTGCAACTGTGCTACTGATCCAGGAAGTTCGTAAGTTTAACCTGAGGACAAAGGATTACTGTACGTTTCCCATATGATAACTGTTGTGCTAAAACAGAAAGGGGGGCATTGGGTATCCCCTAGCAGGATGCTGAAATGCCAAGTGGTGTTGCTGGAACAAGATGACGTTTACCTAAAAGCTACTACCACCGTTAACCCTGTCGCGTTTTCAACAACTGCTCAAGTTAAAGGAGAACTGGAACGTGACTGCTTGCAGACAATCGAAAGAGTTTACTCCAGCCGACTGGATCTCTGAGATGTGCCGCTAGAAGAAACGGATTGGGAACTATATGCCGACGGAAGCGGTTCCATCTGTGAAGGAAAACGTTTATCAAGATAGACGATAACTACTGAGGAGGTAATTGCGTTGCCAGCTTTGCCTTCGACGATATCTGCCCAAAAGGCTGAATTGATAGCTCTTATTCGAGCTCTGGAACTAAGTCAAGGAAAGCGAGTCAACACTTGGACAGACTCAAAGTATGCTTTTGGAGCAGTACGCGCACATGGAGCGATGCGGAGAGAAAGAGGACTGTTACCTGCACAAGGAACCACCATTCAGCACGCAGAACAAATACCGGGATTGTTAGAAACCATTCAAAAACCAACAGCAGTCACGATAATGCACTGTAAAGCACATCAGTTAGGTAAGACCGGTCCGAACGCAGGTAACCGACTGGCCGATAAAGCTGCTAAAGAGGCTGCAGAAAAAGGCATCCTAGCACTAGTTCCAGAGAAAAGTATAAAGTTGCCTAAAGAAGCTCCAAAGTATAATGAAAAAGATGAAGAAATAATTATTAGATTGCAGGCTAACAAAATGAAACAGGATAGGCTGTAACACCGACAGGTCAAATAATAGTCCCACCCACAATAATAAGAGAAGCTGCCCGAGCTGAACATCACAAAGTATACTGGGGAACAGAAAGTGAAATATGACAAAGATTGCTTAAACAATTATAAGCGGATGTGAAATTTATATATAAAATTATCCCCGAATCAGTAATAAGATCATCTTTGGGATTATTAAAGAAGGAAATTTTTTTAGGAGAATATTAGCAAATTGATTTTATAGAATTGCCTTGAAAAGAAGGATCTATCCTAGTTTTAGTTGATATCTTTACCGGGTGGCCCGAGGCTTTCCCTTGTCGCACCGAGAAAGCAAGGGAAGTAGTCAAAGTCTTGCTCAAAGAGATAATACCAAAATGTGGGGTGCCTGTAAGAATGTCATCTGACAATGGCCCTCATTTTATAGCAAAGATTAGGAGACAAGTTGAGCAAAGTATTATCTATAGATTGAGACTATCACACCCCACATAGACCACAAGCAAGTGGGGGAAAAAAAAAAAAAAAAAAAAAGAGAGAGAGAGAGAGAACGAACTATACCCTTAAGCAACAGTCGAGTAAAATTTGTCAGGAAACCTCACTCCTCACATGGGTTAAAGCATTACCCATGGCTCTATTAAGAATCAGAGTATAGCCAGAAGAGAAAGAAAATTGAAGTCACTATGAAATATTGTACGAAAGACCATATCAAGAGTCCTATGTTCTGAGTATCTTGAGTGCCTTTGGAGATAGGTTTTTAAAAGGTGTTATGATTTCTTTACGTAATTCTTTTCAGGAACTTTGTCAGTATGTCTCCACAGCTGGACCCTTAGAATTGGACGTAGCAGCGCATCCCTTCCGACCGGGAGATTAGATTGAATATATATAAAATCACGGAGAAGTGGAAAGGACCGTATCGAGTCATTTTAACAACCCTTATAGCAGTAAAGGTCTGGGAGAAGAACCTTGGCTTCATTATTCAAGAATAAAGAAAGCACCAACAAGAAATTGGAAGTCTAAAGAAACTGGCCCTTTAAAACTGAAAATCTCTAAGTAAGTTTCACATTATCTATTTGGGAAAACAGTTGTGTAAAGTTTATACTATTGGGGTTGCTATTAGGAATATTGTCGAGGGCAGTAATCTTTTTGTGTGTTTTTAGGGTTTGTGTGGGTTTTTTTGAGGGGTTCTAAACATGAGATAAACAAAATGAAACAATTATTGTTTGAGCTATTAATCTTGATGTTAACCGTTTTTGTAATTTGGATTAAAAAAAAAAAAAATCTAGTTTTGTAATTGATTCAAAGTTTGATAAAGACACAAAATTGAACCTCAGTAACAGCCTGCCTTCCGATTCCAAAGTCAGATGAAAATCTAGTTCCGTGGAGAATATTGACATTGAATTTAACCAAAACTTGAGAACAGATGCAGAACAATGAGAATCATTTTAGCAAATTAAATGGGATGGATTTAAAAGGCAATTATTTTTTTAACATTTGAAAGAAGGAGTTAGAGCGTTGTGAATTATAACATTACCAAACCACCCACCTCGTGGACAAAAGAATTAATTTAATCGCCCTTCGGGAGAAACTTGTGCAGGCACCCCTTGGGGCTGTCAGTTGCCAAAAACCGTAGAGACAAGTGCAAAAAGGAACTTGGCATCATATTTGAAATATAAAACGCTGTTTAGAATTTCCTGGAGTTCCAGGATCCTTGTTAGAGCCACCCAGAGTCGGGACCGTCTATGGAAATTTAGACTGCTTTAGACAACCAGAGAAAAATCACACATCCTAAACAGAGCTGTATGAAAGTTTATACTTGCAGCTCCTCTGACCCCAAACTCCAAAGACTTTCTCTAGTAGCTAAAGCTCTAAGATGGGGATGTATTTGTAGAAAGTATAATAATATTTTACATGATCTTTGGTCCCCTCTTAATGACGGAAAAAATTTAGCTTGGAGTTGACTGTATTAAAGGACAGGTGAAAAGTTCAGGGTTAACTGTTTGGGTGACTAGTGATGATATATGATCCACTCATCTTTTCATGAAGGAGAAAAGCAAATCGTGGACTTTAGACTTAATAACTCTATCCTCTCTCTGGAAGAAATCTCCCTTGTGGCCTCGCTGGTGGACCTGGGTCAATGGAAAAGATGATACCTGGCAATCGCCAAGTCTTAGAACTAAACTAAGATGGGTATTCAAATCTGTATTTTGACCCCGGTTAACACCTCTTCCAAATGAGATGACTCTTGACATCTTTCATTCCATCAAGGAAGTGCCTGCTGCTTAACTTCCCATGGGTGGTGAGGAGTTTTGTTCCGGATTTCGGTCCCCCAGCTGCGGGCCGGGGCTGGAGGAGCCGCAGGTGCGGGCAGTGAGGCTGATGGGGACGGCCCCTCCCTGGAAAGGGGGGGCTGCCGGGGGAGGGGCCGGGGCGGGGCCGGTGGGAGCCCAGGCAGGAGCGGAGCGGTGGCCGGGCTGCGGCTGCCCCTCGGGAGAAGGTGAGCGGGGCCGGGCGCCCCTCGGACCGCGAACGTCGGAGGCGGGGGTGGCCCGGGGGAGGTGGGGGCCGCCTGTGCCGAGGCCGGGGGCGGGGGGGGAGCTGGGGGCTCACAGGGGGGCTGGGAGCACGTGCGCGCGGGGGGGGGGGGGGGCGGCTCACAGGGCGGCTGGGAGCACGTGCGCGTGGGGGGGGTGCTCACCGGGCCCCGTGGCGGGGCTGCGCAGTCGCCCGGCGGGTCCCGGGGAAAGCCCCGAGGAGGACGGCTGGGTCCGTGTCGCACGCACGGAGCGGCGGCGGGGCCGCGCCGTGCCGGGGCGGCGGCGGCGGGCGCTGCCCGAAGCTGGAGCCGGGCGGGGGGGGGGCCGCGCCGTGCCAGGGCGGCGGCGGCGGGCGCTGCCCGAAGCTGGAGCCGGGCGGGGGGGGGCCGCGCCGTGCCGGGGCGGCGGCGGCGGGCGCTGCCCGAAGCTGGAGCCGGGCGGGGGGGGGCCGCGCCGTGCCGGGGCGGCGGCGGGGGGCGCTGCCCGAAGCTGGAGCCGGGCGGGGGGGGGCCGCGCCGTGCCGGGGCGGCGGCGGCGGGCGCTGCCCGAAGCTGGAGCCGGGCGGGGGGGGGCCGCGCCGTGCCGGGGCGGCGGCGGCGGGCGCTGCCCGAAGCTGGAGCCGGGCGGGGGGGGGCCGCGCCGTGCCGGGGCGGCGGCGGTGGGCGCTGCCCGAAGCTGGAGCCGGGCGGGGGGGGGCCGCGCCGTGCCGGGGCGGCGGCGGCGGGCGCTGCCCGAAGCTGGAGCCGGGCGGGGGGGGGGCCGCGCCGTGCCGGGGCGGCGGCGGCGGGCGCTGCCCGAAGCTGGAGCCGGGCGGGGGGGGGCCGCGCCGTGCCGGGGCGGCGGCGGCGGGCGCTGCCCGAAGCTGGAGCCGGGCGAGGGGGGGGCTGTGCCGGGGCGGCGGCGGCGGGCGCTGCCCGAAGCTGGAGCCGGGCGGGGGGGGGGCCGCACGGACCGGCGCTGGGGGCTCGGCGGGGACTGCGGCTGCGCCGGCGTGGGGGTGGGCGGAAACGGAAGCGGCGTCCCCTCGGGGTCAGGCAGCAGGGCAGGCTGCCTCCCGGGGCATGCCGGGAGCTGTAGTTTTCGCGGACTCGGCGGCCGGGCAGCAGCGCGGCTCTCGGGCGCGGCGTAGTCCTCGCTGCCGCCGCGGCCCCCGGAGTCCGACCAGGTCAGACTCGGGAGCGTTGCCGGTTTCGCGTGGTTTTCCGCGGGCTTCCCGCCGCGCCCGCTCCCCGACCAGCCGTGCGGACGCGCCTCCCGGGCGCATGCGCTGTCCTGCGCGTGGGGCAGCCCGGCGTTCGGTCGCCGGCTCCGGCCCCTCCGGCGCATGCGCGGTGTCAGGGAGCAGCGTGGCGGCGGCGGGCGAGCGCCGAGACCGCGGGTGAGGCGAGCGATCCCCCCCGGCGGGGGGCCGGGGCGGTGGCGGTGGCGGGGGGGTGCCTCCCGCCCGCCGGCCGCCCGGGGCTGGCGGGACGGGAAGCTGCGAAGCGGCCGCTGCGGCAGGCTCCCGGTCCGCCGGAGGCGAGCCGGGCCAGGGCAGCGCCGGGCAGTTCCCCGAGAGCCGATAGAAGGGAAGAGGGGACGGAGGCGGGCACCCCCCAGGCGCGGCCAGCGGGCGCCTCCCCGAGTTGCCGGAGCTCCCCCGGCGCCTTCCCCCGGCGCCTTCCCCCGGCGCCTTCCCCCGGCGCCTTCCCCCGGCGCCTTCCCCCGGCGCCTTCCCCCGGCGCCTTCCCCCGGCGCCTTCCCCCGGCGCCTTCCCCCGGCGCCTTCCCCCGGCGCCGCTCGGCCCGTGCGGCTGCCCCCAGCTCCAGCCCCTCCCATGAAGCCTGTGCTGTAGCCGCAGGCAGCCCCCGAGCCCTGTCGTGAGGGCAGCAAGCTGGCCCTCCGATGTTCTCGAGTCTCCCTGAACGTGGGTGCCGTTAGCAGCGGCGCGGGGAACGAGCGGCGTCTGCGGAAGCCCCTGCAGAAGGAGGGGCTCCGGCCAGGGTCGAGCTACGGTAATAACGGTCACTGCTGCCTCTTTCCCTCTCCCAGAGGCCACGCTGTGAGTGCGGTTGTCCGCTCGTCCCCGGGGATGCCGTTGACTGCAGCAGCCTCAGGCTCGCGTGGGCTGTCTCTGCCTGGCCTCCCTCTCCTCGCGGCGCGGGAGCACAGAGGGACAGGCGGAGCGCTTGCTGGCTGTGGACGGGAGCTGCTGAAGCTGGAGAGGCCACAGAAAGGTCGAGAAGAAGAAACGGAAGGCCGGCCGGCAGCTGCCTCCTGCTGCAGGCAAGAGAGAGCCTGCCTCTCTGGGTGTGGGAGGATCCCTCCTCGTAGTCCACAGCAGGTCAGACCGCCAGGGTCTGTATGCATGACCAGCAGCGCGGTACGGCCACGTAGTGAGCGAGCGAGCGAGGCTACGTGTCTAGGGGGCCTCATCTCGTAAGAGCTGCGAGGCGCTCGCGTGTTCCGTTATGTGGAGGACAGCCAAGCGACTGGAGTTACAGGAGAGAAGGAGAAGGAAGATTCTGAGCTGGCAAGGTCTCCTGGCAGCTCCAAGAGCGAGAGCTGTGGTGAGTCCTGGGCCCTCGGGGCCCTGTCGCTCCTCTTGTGCGTCCCGGACCCTCCCTCCCCCTCTCCTGGCCCCCTAGCTTTCTCGTGCTGCTGTGACGTTTGGGGTTTTTTTTGTTTTGTTTTGTTTTTTATTTTTATTTTGCTTCCCTGTACCTCTCCTCTTCTGTCTATTCTCTTGTCCTGCTCCCTCTTCCTCTCCCCCTTTCTCTCTCTCTTTCATTCGACTGCCCCCCTTTCTTTTTCTCTCTGCGTTCTTGTCCTGCTCCCTCTCCCCCCCCGCCCCCAGCCCCCCGTCTTTGTCCTGCAGTCAGTCGCTGTTTTTTCCTTTTCCATCTCCTTGTTCTGACCTGCATCTGCCTCTTCCCCCGCCTCCCAATTTCTCTACCCTGTTCCCTGGCGTTCTTCTCCTCTCTGCGCCTGTATGTGCTGCTCTGTGTCCCTGCCTTCCTATCTCTCTTCTTCCTACTTTCTGTTTCTCTCTCTATCCCTTTGTCTTGCTCGCTGTTGCTGTTTATTTTTGTCATTCTGGATCTCACTGTCCCCGTCCTCCTTCCTGTTCATCTCTTACTCTCTGTGACCCTTTGTGCTGCTTCCTGCCCCTTTTTTATTCACCCTCCCTCTCTCTGCAGGGCTCCTGATACCTCTCTTTCTAAATTCCCCAACCCCCTGTGCTTCTCACGGTCTCTGTCTCTGTCAGTGTCTCTCTCTCTCTCGTTGTCATCGTTCTTGTCTGTCGCTCTGTCTTGCTTCCTGTCCCGTCGTTTCTCGCTGTATCCCTTTGTCCCGCTCCCTGCTTGTATTCGTATTCCTCTCTGTCCTGAGGACCGTCCCAGTTTTTGATCTCCGTCCTGCCGCTGTCCTCATTTTTCCTTCTCTGCCATGTTCCCTGTCCCTCTTTCTGTCACTTTTCCTCTGTCCCTGCTGCTTATTTCTCCATCTCTGTCCAGACCCCTGTCCCGTCCCTTCCCCCCCCGCCCCGCCTTGCTGTCCCTCTGCCTTGCTTTCTTGTGCTACCTTTTCTGTCTGTCTTTCTCTGCCCCGTTCCCTCTCCCGCCCTTTCTAACTGTGTCTCCCGTCCAGCTAGCTGTCGCTGCTTTCTTTTTTCTGTTCCTCAGTATTTTTTTCTTTTTTCCATATCTCTCTCCCACTGCCCATCGCAGTTGGTTTTTTCCCCCTCCGATGCTGGCCTGCTCTTTGTCCCTTTTGTCTGTCTCCTCTCTGTCCTTCTGTCATGCTCCCTGTGTCTATTTAATCCCTTCATCTCTGTCCTGCAGCCCGTCGCTAATTTTTGTTCCTCTTCCGTCCCTTTGTCCTGCTCCCCGTCCTTGTCTCTCTTTCCCTTGGTTCTGCCTCCCGTCCTTTTTTCCTTTCTTGCTCCATCTCTCTGTCCTGCTCCCTATCCCTCCCGCGCTCTCTCTGTTTCTGTGTCCTTCCCCTTGCCTTTCCCCACGGTCTCTGTCTTGTTGTTCCCTCTTTGGTTTTCTTGTTTTCCGGGTGGCTGGGCCCGGCTACCCGCGGGGGTGCTTCGGCTGGGAGGTTTGGGGTGGGGGGCCTGGCCGTGCCGGTGATGGCGGGGAAATAAAGCCTGAAACGGCAATCGAGAAGCGATGCCCTGCCTGTGCTGGGGCTGCCCTGCAGAGGCGTGGGGCCGGGCCCTCTGCAGGTCCCGAGCACTCCCCGAAACTGCGTGTGGGGCCCCGGGGGTGCAGGCCTGTGGGGTGGCTACGCTCGGCGTCGCCCGTGGGCACTGCAGGGTCAGAAGTGGAGAACAAGTTTTCTGTTCCTGGGGCTTGACAACAGGCTCGCGTGGCTGATTTGGGGGCTCGGAAACAGACCGAGCTGCGCGGCTTTGGGCCCAGAAACAGAAGTCCGGCCCTGCGTGTTTGGGCCTTGAGAACAGGCTCAGCAGCCGGGTTTTTTTGGCTCCCAAATGGGCCCCGAGTCAGCTGGTGTGGGGGCCAAAAGCGGGAGCCGGCTTGGCTGGTTTTGCAGGTGGGTGGGAGGGTGTTGGGGGCTGCGGGGGGAAGCGGGGGGCGGGCAGGGTGCGTGGTCCCTCCCCGTAGATGGGGGTCTGGTTGTGTCGGACGCCGAAGTTCGGGAGGCCGGCACGCAGCAGGCCGAGCTCAACATCTGCGATGGTCTGTGGGGGCGAAAGGCGCTTTTCAGACCCCACGTGCCCTCTTTGAGTCCAGCTCTTCTTTCTGCGGTGCTCGGAATAGTTATTAAGTAATTAATCGCCCAAACTTAACGAATATTTACTTGGCGTGTAACTCTGATGTTTAATCCTAATGCTCCAGTTCTGACAGCAGTTGATATGCAACCTTATGGAAAGCCCAGACCGTTGCACGTAGCTGGAGCTTGTAAGGAGAAGCAGCTGAAATCAGCCGGAGCTTCAGTGCGGAGCTGGGGCTTCAACGAGCCAGAACTGTAGCAAGCGGGAGCTGGAACGAGGCGGGGTGTCCGCTGTCTGGAGCGTGCATTAGCCAGAGGCAAAAGTACCTGCGGCTGTAACGAGCAGGGGGCACGATTAGCTGGAGCGTCTTTTCGCTGGAGCGTCCGTCGGCCGGCCTGCGCTCCCAGCACGGCGGAAGAGCGGCCGGGCGCAGGCAGGGCTGTCCGCAGCAAGCAGCTCCGAGCAGCAGGGAGGTGAGTTGTCCTTCTGCCAGCGGGGAGCCCGGCCTCTTCCCTCGGGCATGCAATCCACGCCACGCTCCTCTCTCTGCGTGGAGTGTCTCTCCCGGTCCGTTCCCGCGGGCAGAAGCGAGGTGGGGGTCCCCCGGCTCACCTGGGGCAGCCCCCCCTCCCCGCGAGGGGGCACGGGCGAGGTGTCGTCGTCCCCTCGGTACCGGGCAAAGGGGAGAGAAACCGGCTGGCGGGAGCTCCTGGGGTGCAGAGCCCTTCCGGCAGAATCCTCCCCTGTCTTTTCACCATTGGCTGGGTGTGACAAGCAGGTTCATTTCTTTGTCTCCTCTTCTCCCAGCGTCACCTTCCGCGTCACACGAAGAAAATCCTGCGTGGTTAATTCCGCTTGCTGCTCAGGTAATCGCACGTATCGGGCTGCGGGAGCGGAGAGAAACACTTGCGAGTTCGAGGGCACTACAGATGCTCCACGTTAAACCCACAGAGAAGGCAAATTTGCTGCTAGTGCCGAAAAGCTGATGGAAAAATTGCTGTTAACAGATCGTGCCCTGTTCCTGAACTGGTCTCTTGATGTGTTTTTGTTTCAGGTGAAAGAATGAAATTTCCTGTCTGGTAAATTCAGAGCTGCCTGTTAGCTTCATTAGGGGGTCGAGTGTTTCTCTTCTCTCTGTTCATACTGATTTTATGGGCAAGCTGGAAATAGCCTTTTACTTTTTTATGTATAACTGAATTCTTAGGAATATGTGGTGTCCCTGTAGTTCATTTTTGAGCACCTAGATGCCAGTAGAAATGTAATGAGTGAAACATGATGGGAACTGGTACTTGATTTTTATTTGGTTTTTTTTTTTTTTCCCTTCCCCATTAAGAGTGTTGATGGCACGTTGTCCCGTGGCACAATCCCCATTCCGTTCAGCGGAGTCTTCAGTCTAGGACTTTTAAGTGAAAAAGTTTGTCCTTCCAAAAAGGGACTAGTCATTCCTAGGACCGAGGCATAGACTTGCAAGGAGAGTCGCTTAAGTACGTGATCGGAATGAAGGCCAACTTTCAGTTGATGTTGCTGCTGTTGGTCTTTGCTTTCATTGATTTCTCCACCACTCCCTCATGGTTGGGAGCTCTGAATCGTAATGTTTTTCAGTCTCTAACACATTTCCACCCCCACCCCTCAAAAAAAAGCAGAGGCAGTGTCTGAAAGTTAATTAGTTTCCTCACAAATGCGTGAGTAAATAAAATGTGAGTTATGATGATTAAAACCATAGAAATGACACCAGTCTTGCAGATCTGGACTATTTCTGAACAGGCATTCATCACATGCAAAAGCCGTCAGGGTACGGATCACCTGCGCTTCATGCTCTGACAAGACAAAATGCTGAGGCAGGGATGAGCTCTGAAAGAAGAAGGGGGGAAAAAAAAAAAAAAGAAGGATACAGGGTCACGGTTTTGTTTTGTTGTTGTTTGTTCTTCGAGAGTGCAATATTGACTGGTGCCAGCCTGCAGAGCTCTTCTGCTGCCTGACCTCTCCTTCTCTTTCGTGGCTGTAATTGTCGTTTGGATAATTGTAGAAGAGCAAGTAAGTTATTTGCCTCTGTGAATGTGCTGGTAATACCAGGGAGGCAAATGCTTGAACCAGTAGTGAATAACTGGGCTACGAGTAGAATTTCTGAAGGAAGAACAGCAGCAGCAACAGGAAGCAAATAGCAAGTGACCAAAAACTTGCGTGTGTCAAACGCATCAAAGCTTTCTTGCCGAATGTTGTTTGGCAATATGTTCCAAATGGCTTTTTTTGGTAAACGTAAATTTTCAGGAAGTTCAGGGCTGTGTGTGGCAAGACGTGTCCCTCTGCGTACGCGTCCTGCTACGGAAATAGCATGGGTCAGTGGCAAGTCCAGCGGCAGGGCTGCTGTTCCCTGCTCTCGACGTTGCCGTAGTAGTGTTGCAGTATTTAGACCTTCACGGACGGGCTGAGGAATGGAAGGAGAATGCCCGTTTTCTGTAAGGGCTCAGAATGCCGACCCTTTTCTCTGCCTGCCGCTCCCCTGTGCGTGAGATGAAGCTGTTTTATTTTTCTCCCTTGTTCCTGGTCTAAATATTTCTGGAGCTGTTCCTGCTGTGGGTTTGCAATTGGTGTTACTGCGTGTTTGTAGCGTTCTGGCGATGGGTCGTTTCTACTGTGGCGAAGCGTCGAGATACGGTTTTGGGTTTAAAGCGTCAGAAACTACGTTCACCGGAACCGGTAACTCGCGGCGTAGGGGAAACCGATCTGGCGCGTGCAGCTGTGCTCGCAGGGGTGCTCGGTGGCTCCTCATCAAAACGGCAGGGTGCGTGCGTGGACATCCGTAGGGTTGCGCTCTGGGTCCGAGAGCGTTAACGTATTTTTGCTGTTGGAAGATGGAATGGAGCGTGTGCCTGTTAAATCTCAGGGCGGTCAAAAGCTAGGAGGGACCCTGAGCGGGTTTGGTGGCACAACTGCGGTTTTAAAAGATCTTGCCCGTTTGGAGCAACGGCCTGGAAATAATGATTCCTTTTTTGCAACGAGGCAGTTCACAAGGACAGATGTGTTGCTGTGCTCTTTAGCAAAAATACTCAACTTGGGACGTATAGGGTGATGAAGCCTCGGCTGTACTAAGGCTTGAGAAAATGTAGGTAGGTCTCCATGTGTGTCACCTGCGTGTATCTAGGAAAGTGAGTTCTAGTGAAAGTAAAGTTGCCAGTGAGTCAAAAAAGAAAGGAAAAAAAAAAAAAAGCACAGTTGTCTGAAAAATGCAAAAGCTCTAGTGGCCCGTGTCAACAACCGTACCGAAGATGACGCAAAAATAGTTTTTCCTCCGCTCAGTCGTACTGTCTTCACAAACCTTCACAAAAAAAAAAAAAAAGGCAGCTTTGGGTTCCTACCCAGCTTTGTGCTAATGTTTTTTTTTCTTCTCTCAGCTGGATGTCAGCTGGCACCGTTTTGCCGTGGTTGCCCTTTCTTCTGCCGTGACGGTACGAGACAGACGGAAAGATTCCGTAGTGGCCTGCAAGTACAAGGTACGCCTACGATGTGTGTCTGCGTTTTTGCAAAGGTACTTGCGGTACGGACTTTAACGTTGAGAGTGTGCCAGCTCTCCTTCTACTTTTTTTTACATGAAATATTTTAACACAAATACTAAAAATAAGTTCTGTTCTGGAGCATGTTACACCTATACAAAGTTTACTTCCCTCAGTTTATTTTCTCTTCCTGAAAGCATAATCTTCTGTTTCTGTGTGCTTGCTAGTAAATGATACTGTGAAGCTAATTTTGTACTAAAAGAGGGAAGAAACTGTTCGTAAGAGTTCAGCTGTTCAGAAGAAACAGACTTTGTTTTCATGATAAAACCTTTATGCTTTTACAGTCAATGATTTTTTTTTTTTTTTTAAATATCTTATAGTAGTACTCAAAAACGTTACGGAGATAATTAGCATCTGTACTAAAAGCAGTCAAGGTCAAAGAAGAGACGCGGGCAAAACAGGACAAATGGGCGTCGCATCTGTGTGTTTTCCAGGCTTTCCCAGGAAGCATTAGCAGCCTTGTAACTAGTGACAGTGAGGCCTGAGGTGGTTTTGATGAGTTACTGCTTCAGTAATGTATTTTTTCCTTTAACCTACAGTGTGTAATTGTGACTTCAGTTGGAAAGAGATTTTCCAAAATGGAAGTCTTTCTCTCTCAAAGAAATTTTGTTTTATGAACTTCCCATCAGAGTGGATCTTCAGAGGTGATCGACTTGACAGTAGAAGTCATCAGTAACAAGACTTTTCACTCTCTTTAAAAAAAGAGGGGGAAAAAAAAAAAAGTCAATTTCCTTCCAAAGACCCAAGCACAGCCCATCTTCCTAAAGTTGATGGCATCGCTGGTCTTTGGTTTCTCAGTTGTAGCAGTCGAGATAACATGAAAACGTGTTGCTCTGCATGCTTCAGTACTGCCAAAAGCATTAGGAAACCCACCAGTCCTTTTTGGTAGTCTGAGGTATTGCAGCAGTGGGGATTTTACAAATTGACTTGCATTGTTTAAACTGTAACTGCCAAATAGCTGTAGTATATGATTTGTTAGGTGTATGTAAGCAGTTAGGTATTTGTCTAAATGTTTAAAAAGAGAGGCAACTGAATGTTATGGGTTTTTTTTTTTTCCTGATGTTTTGACGGAGTGCTCTGAAGTACTTTCTTTCTGTCTGGCTTTCAATGGTGCGTGTCCCTGGCAGTTCAGTAGCACCTCTCTTGGGCAGCTCAGCTGGCCAGGTGTCCCTCCGCGTTATGCAACACGCACAAAAACCCCTAGTCCCATTAAAACTGTGTACTTTGGAGAGAGAGAATTTAATGGTATGAATTCAGAGCTGTGCAAGTTAAGGTAATGGAAAAGGAAAATCAAATACTTATACTATAAAAGTATTTTTATTGGATGTATATAAACATGGGCACACCTTTTTAGTGTAAAGTGAATGATTGAGATTTATTCTTTATTTTTCATTTTGCTCTTTGAAGTTTTCCACTTCGCTTTCAGCTTTATTCACCAAACGAGCAAGATGCAAAGCAGCAGCAGCAGCAGCAGCGCAAGGGCTGTAGCTGTTGCGGTGGATCCATAAGCGTAGATTCTGATTGTGTACGACCTCGTCCCGCAGCCTCCCAGGGTTATCTCCCTGCAGCAGTGCCGTAAGGAAGGGAGGAGACGTTTTCCAACACCGGCGAGAGCGTTTACTTGTATGCTAAGAAGGTGTTCAAAATGGTATCGATTAGCCTAAGTGCTGATTTTAAGTGTTCCAATCGCTCTTAACTTGTAAAGGAGGTGGTGTATTTCGAGCTGACCTGTTCACCTGGCATCCTCCTTTAGCTCAGCGACTCTTCTTGTGCACCCCCAGCCTCTGCTGGCAGGGCGGTATGAGAAGCTGGAAGGTCCCTGACTTAGTCTAAACGCTGCTTAGCAACAACTACAGCATCGGTGTGTTGTCAACATTGTTCTCATTCTAAATCCAAAATGGCCCTGTACCAGCTAGTCAGAAGAAAATGAACTTTATTCCAGCCGAAACCAGGACAACCCCAAACCCCCTGATTCTGGGTCTGCAACGGAAAAAACCAAACAAATTTGGGACTCCTGGGAAAGCCAAATCCGCCTGGATTGGTGCAGCTGGAAAGCAAAAAACCCACCCCATTTTCATGCACAAAACCGCAACCAAAAGATCACCCCTTTTTATGTTGTGGAAAAGCACTGAAACACACCCCAAACTGAGTATTTTGAAAAAGCAGAAAACTCCCCAGTTTGGGGAAGATTGGGGGTGAAGCACAGGCAGTTTGAGGGGTGTTGCCGGGGGTCCTCCCAGTGTGGATGATCTGGTGTGGATGCTCTGTTGCGGGTTATCCCAGGCGAGTTACCTGCTGTGGATCATCCTGGGTGGACTCCCTGGGGTAAGGTCATCCCCACCCGTGTCCCCCCCATGCACCTTTGTACCCTCACCTACCCTCTCCCCCGCTTGTGTTTCTCCCCCATATGCCCCCTGCTGCTCCAGCCCGCCCCCTTCACCCATGCGAGTTTTTAACCCACGCGAGTTGTTTCCCCCCGCGTCCCCTGCTCTCCTATCTCCTGCCCCCCCCCGCTTCCTTTCCCTCCTCTATATTCCACCCCCCCCCACCACCACCCGTCAGGCTCCAGACCCCTGGCATGCTGCCTGCACCCCATTCTCTGTCATTTTTTCTTCTTCTTTTCCTTGCAAGTTGTTGTTGTTGTTGTTGTTTCTTTTTAATGATTAGACTGTTTTCGTTTCAAGCCACGAGTTTTCTCACTTTCGCCCTTCCGCTTGTCTCCCCGTCCCACTGGGGGCGGTGGAGCGAGTGAGCGGTCGCGTGGGGCTTTGTTGCTGGCTGGCGTTAAACCACGACACGAGGTGAGTTGCAAGCCCTGCCTGGCTAATGCTGGAGGCTCTCTATGTTCGTCCTGCCATCTTGACGGGCCGTCCTTGTTCTTCATTGCCGCTTTATAGCGAGCGCCTCTCGCTCTGTAAGCGGCAGTACTGGGGCCGTGCAGGTACTGCGTGTTGCAGGCAGCAAAGGGCAATTGCGTCGCTTGCTGGCGGGAGCGGCAAGGAGTGCGGAGCCACGCTCCTGTAGGGAGCAAAGATGGAACCTCGAGGGCTCTACGGTCATCTGCTGAGGACTACTAATATCCCGACAGGCCTCTTTGCTATCCCTGCTTCACGGCTGATTCCTTTGCACGCCGGAGGGCGGGGCGGTAAGTAAGTAACACCGTGCAGCGTCTCTTCGATAAGAGACAAGCCCCGCACAAGAAGCCTTGCGTGCGCGCAGGACTGGGAGAGCAGAGTTCTGACGGCACGGAGGTGAGGAAAGGTGCGCCCACCCCAACTGAGCCCCAGGGTCGCCAGGGTATCACTCGCTTGCAGGTGGGCCGCTGGCATCTGGTGCGCTGGGACGCGGCGTTTCCTGCTGAACAGAGCTGCCCCTCTGGCACAGAGCAGCTTTGGGTCTCTTGTGGCCTGCCTTCAGGCTGTCAGCTGAACCAGGCGTTATTTTTTGTTTTTAAAATCTGTCGCCAGCATCTGTTGACTGGCTGCTGTCACTCCCGCAACCCTGATGCCACATGCAGAGGGATACAGCGGTCCCTGGGGGCTTGGTCCAGGGGACCACCCCCCGCTCCCCCCTGCCGTTTGCAGGCTCCCTGTGCTGCTTCTCCTCTCTAGATAATGGGGTGGGGGGGCAGGGGCAGAAGCGACCACCCGACTTGTCTGTTCTTTGCACTTGACTGCTGTAAACGCTCCAGGCACTCGGGTGCTTTTTGGAACGGAGGCGCTGAAGATGACTGCCCGGGCTGCGAGTGGGGAAAGGGCAGGGCAACGTAAGCCCTGTGCCCCCAGTAAGTAGTTGCCGCCTGTGTCTGGTCTCTGCTGGGCTGAGCTGTCAGTCATCCCTCGTGCAGCCGATACTCCGAAGAGGATCGTTGTGGGGATGCTGCTGCCCGGCGACCAAAATGGGGTCCTACAGCTCGGAGGCTGCAAAGGCGCGGTGGTGCCCCTGTAACGGCACCCGTGGTCCAACGGTAACGGCAGTGCGGCACGGGGGGAGAGTGCCGCCGCGCTCGTTGCTTCCTCCCGGTAAGGAAACGCCGGTGCCGCCCCACGTGCGCGGTGTGGGCGGGCGCTCAGCGCGCAAAGCGCGGAACAGCAGCGCCGGCGCCGCACAGGTGCGCAGCAGCGCCGCCGCCTCGGGTGCTGCCGCCTTGTGGGCAAAGTGTGGTACTGCGGCCCGGCGTTCGCGCGCCGGCCCTGACCCCTCCGGCGCGCCGTCCGGGAGCACCGTGGCGGCGCGCAGGGCGCGGGTCTCGGCGGCAGCGGGCGAGCGCCGGGACCGCGGGTGAGGCGAGCGACCCGCTCCGGCGGGGGCGGTGGCGAGGGGTGCCTCCTGGCCGGCCGGGGCTGGCGGGACGGGAAGCTGCGAAGCGGCCGCCGCGGCGGCAGGCTCCCGGTCCGCCGGAGGCGAGCCGGGCCAGGGCAGCGCCGGTCAGTTTCCCGAGAGCCGATAGAAGGGAAGAGGGGGCGGAGGCGGGCACCCCCCAGGCGCGGCCAGCGGGCGCCTCCCCGAGTCGCCGGAGCTCCGACACGGCGTCGCGGCAACCGCGCATGCGCGGGGGCGCTCCTGGCGTTGCCCAGCAGCCGGAGCGCGTTACGGCAGCCCGGCAACCGCGCATGCGCATTGCGCCTTTTACGGCGCTCGCCGCTGTTGCCTGGCAACCAGAGCGCGACACGACGCCTCGGCCACCGCGCATGCGCGGCTGCGCGGTTTACGGCGCTCCTGCCGTTGCCCAGCAACCGGGGCGCGTTACGGCAGCTCGGCAACCGCGCATGCGCGGTGCGCCTTTTACGGCGCTCGCCGCTGTTGCCTGGCAACCAGAGCGCGACACGACGCCTCGGCCACCGCGCATGCGCGGCTGCGCGGTTTACGGCGCTCCTGCCGTTGCCCAGCAACCGGGGCGCGTTACGGCAGCTCGGCAACCGCGCATGCGCGGTGCGCCTTTTACGGCGCTCGCCGCTGTTGCCTGGCAACCAGAGCGCGACACGACGCCTCGGCCACCGCGCATGCGCGGCTACGCGGTTTACGGCGCTCCTGCCGTTGCCCAGCAACCGGAGCGCGTTACGGCAGCTCGGCATGCGCGGTGCGCCTTTTACGGCGCTCGCCGCTGTTGCCTGGCAACCAGAGCGCGACACGACGCCTCGGCCACCGCGCATGCG
This sequence comes from Buteo buteo, assembly GCF_964188355.1. NCBI lineage: Eukaryota > Metazoa > Chordata > Aves > Accipitriformes > Accipitridae > Buteo > Buteo buteo. The sequence continues at coordinate 91,052 of NW_027439329.1, forward strand.
CGGCTGCGCGGTTTACGGCGCTCCTGCCGTTGCCTGGCAACCAAAACGCGGCCCTGGCGGTCGGGAGCCGCGCATGCGCGGTGGCGGCTCTTGCCGCCCTCCTGCTGTTGCCTGGCAACCAAAACGCGGTACAGCAGCTCGGGAGCCGCGCATGCGCGGTAGCGGCGCGTTTCTCCTGCGCTCTCTTCCGCCACCTATTGAACAGAGTTCGGTACTGCGGCTGGCGTGCCGCGCATGCGCGCTGGCGCGTTGCGCCAAGCGCTCGCCGCTGCCACCCCGCGACCAATGTTCGGTACTGCAGCTCGGAGGCTGCGAGTGCGCGGGGCTGCCCCGGTCCTGCACGTGCCGTCCGACGGTAACGGCAATGCGGCACCGGCGGGAGGTGCCGCCGCGCTCGTTGCTTCCTCCCGGTAAGGAAACGCTGCCGGCAAGGAAAGCTGGCACGGGCTGTCGCTCCCCGGCCTCCCTCTCCTCGCAGCGCGGGAGCACGAAGGGACAGGCGGGGCGCTTACCGGCTGCGGGCAGGAGCTGCTGCGGCTGAAGCTGGAGAGGCCACAGAAAGGTAGAGAAGAAGAAATGGAAGGCCGGCCGGCTGGCCGGCCGGCAGCTGCCTCCCGCTGCAGGCAAGAGAGAGCCTGCCTCTCCGCGTGTGGAAGGATCCCTCTTTGTAGTCCGCAGGGTCCGTATGCAGCACCGACGGTGCGGTACGGCCACGTAGCGTGCGAGCGAGCGAGGCTCCGTGCCTAGGAAGCCTCGTCTTGCAAGACCTATGAGACGCGTGTTCTCCTAGGGGGAGGACGGCCGTGCCGCCGGAGTTACAGAAGAGGAGGGGAGCGGGAGAGGAGCAGAAAGAAGCGCCTGAACTGGCAAATTCTCCTGGCAGCGCCAAGAACAAGAGATGTGGTGAGCCCCGGGCCCTCGGGGCCCTGACTCCCCTCTTCTGCGTTCTGGTCCCTCCCTGCCCCTCCCCTGGTCCCCTCTCTTTCCCACACCGCTGCCTGGTTTTTTTCTTTTTTCTTTTTTTTTTTCTTTTTCTTTTTCTTTCCTCCCTTGTACCTCTGATACTGAAAAGCCGGTCGAAGAAACTCCCTAAGACTCGTTTTGGAGTTTTAGAAAGCAGGCATTCTTCATTGCAGCGCTGGATGCACGGGGGATAGTTCCACCTAGCGTGCATGCCACAGCTTTAGCACAAACAGGTTATATAGAATAAGTAATTGCATGTTAATCAGATTAGAATACATATACGTAAAAACGATGGCAACCGATTATCATAGTACTGCCTACATCCGATCACGCGCAATGAAGGATCCGTTTGAGTCGAAGGGCCGCTTTTGCGACCACCGACCCATTTGAAGTTCTTGCTGGCTGTCCTTGAAGTCTTTATTCTTGTCCTTGTTCTTTGATCTTGAAGCTTAACGCAGTTTCAATCACGTGTGGTCGGTTTCAGCATTGTTCTCGTCTAGCGTACAGGAACATCTAGTCATAAGAGCAAAGAACTGCAAAACTTAGGAGTACCTACCTCTGCTAGTCGATTGCTTGGCTATACTTTTGTCTATTGTTTCAATGGTAGTGTTAGTATAAGATTTCTAATAATTATTTACCAAATCTCACTTTTGCAGTCACCTAGCAGCAAACCAGTTTCCACAGCTGGTACAAAATATTAAAACCATCCCAATATTTAGACGGGCCATACAGAATGTATGGAAATATGCTATCAGAGGTGTCTGAGGGGCAGGGGGAGCGCCGGGGGGCCGCCCCGAGCCCCGGAGCAGACTCGCTGGCGGGACTCGATAGGCACGCGACCGACTGAATAAACGCTGGCCGTCCGTCCTCTTTGCCCTCCGGGCTGCGTTTGCGCTCCCTTTGCACGGGGCGAGGGGCCGTGAGGGAGCCCAGGGGAGGAGGAGGAGGTGAGGCGCTGGGGGGGTCGGGCCGTGCCCCCCCTGTTCCTGCTGGGCTCCAGCTGTTGCAAATATTCTGGTAAAGAAATCAAAATTTAATCACATAGAAGAGTTAGCTTTGATTAAGAAGTAAAATTGTGAAGCATAACGTATAGGATTGTTAAGTTTGAAACGTAGCCATAGAAACTTTAGGAGCTGTGTTACGCGTGACTCTAGGAACCTTAATATTGTTAAAGTTTGAAAGAGCTAACCCTAGAAACCTCACCAGGAAGTTACTGGCTTTTCTACGTTCTGTTTCAGGAAACTAAGGAAACTGTCGTGGACACCAGTTTGCTGCTTGGAAACCCCCTTACCCTTCCCATCTCGATTTGAGCATCGAAGATGCCAGTCAGCAGAGCTAAGTGTAACTGACCAATGATTGTTTTTAAATAAGGCTATTGATAAGGTTATACAATCAAAGGACCGATCGTTATAAAGGTTAAATTTAAGAACGAGCATAGTATGCATTTTTACAGAAGGAGCTTAGGTAACAATGACCCGACAGAAAAAGTCTGTGAAAACTGATGGATTTTGATACTAAGTGGGGCACGCCTTTGGAGGAGCGATCCCCCGTGTCCCCAGCGCTGCGATAAACAAAGTGCCTGCTTCTTAACTTCACGTTGGTGTTAAGGAGTTTTATTCTGTATTTTGGTAACGGTTTTGGCGACCCAGATGAGACCTTGCGAGTGAGACTGGACGAGATTGAGTGTCGATCGAACTCCGGCCGGCACCGAGGTATTCTCGGGGAGAACCGTCACCCTCGACTCGCAAAGCTCCTCGCAGCGTTCCCTGGAAAAAAGGTGAGGCGCTGCTGCTTTGGAATTTGTTTGGAAAGCCTGCCCGTGAGGCGTGGCGAAAGCTTTGCAGGGTTGGGGCTTGGAGGGTACCCGTCTGCAGTGGAAGCCTAGGCGTCTGCCCGTAAGTCATAAGCGAAACCTATTGCTGGGTTGGACTTTGTGTATTATTTGGGACAATTGTCATTTGCATTTGTTTGGTATTTGGTATTTGAATGTATAGAAGTATAATGGCAGTAGCAAAATTGTTTAAGAATAAGAGTGCAGGAAATGGAACTGCTGATGAAAAGATACCAAAAACATCAGCGTCGGGATGTTTATTGGCACGTTGGGGTGAGTCGCAGGAAAAATGGTAAACAAACAGAGCTTACAGTTACAATACTATATTGCAATTACTGTCGTTTTGTAGGAGAGAGAGTAACTGGAATAAAGTGCCATAGGTAGATTTGTTCTTTTTAAGTGAACGTATCTGACGGGGACCGGAAGGGAGTCTCCCAGCAGAACCTCTGGTTACAGCTAAACTGGGAGAACAGAAAATTGAATTTGCATTGACACTAGAGTCACCTTTTCAGTTTTAAATACCTTAGAGGGAGAGTTAAGTTTTGAAGAAATTGGTGGTGTCGGTGCAACAGGTGAACGAGAAACTAGACCCTTCTTTAAGTCTTTCACAATGAAATTAGGAAAGCAACGGGTCACTCAGCAGTTTTTGTATGTGCCAGATTCTCCTAAACTCCTGTTAAGGAGAGATCTATTTGAGAACTTAGAGGCAGAAATTAAATTTAAAAATGGAGAGATTAAAATTTTAATTCCAGAAACTAAACGTATCGAAGCAGTGGCTTTGTTGTTAACAGGATGGTTACCGACAGCAGAAGATTATACCAGTCAAAGTCTAATGCTGTAATTCCAATCGTCTGGACTGGGAAGTTCCTGGTAAATCCGAAAAGCAGAACCTCTGAGAGTTGATTTAAAGCCAGGATGGAATCCGGTAAGAATGAAACAATACCCCCTAAAACCGGAAAGTCAGAAAGGGTTAGTAATGGTAATACAAACATTTTTAAGATACAAATTGTTAACAGAATGTGAATCCAGATATAACACCCCGATCTTGCCTGTTAAAAGGCTAATGAAAAAGATGATAGATTAGTTCAAGACCTCCTCAGAGCAATAAATCAAATAGTACAAGATATTCATCCGGTAGTAGCAAATCCTTATACTTTGTTAACAACCCTAACGGAGAAACAAGAATGGTTCACAGTGTTAGACCGAAAAGATGCCTTTTTCCGTATTCCCTTGGATCCCAATAGTCAAGAGGTTTTTGCTTTGGAATGGGAAAATCCTGAGACTGGGAGAAAAACACAATGTACGTGGACAGTCTTGCCTCAAGGCTTTAAGAATAGTCTTACCATTTTTGGAAATCAATTGGCACGAGAATTAGAGATTTGGAAGAAAGAAAATAATCAAGAAATCTTGTTGAAATATATGGATGATCTGTTAATTGTAGCCGAGACGGAAGAACAATGCACAAAGTTAACTATTAACTTTTTGAACTTTTGGGGAATCGGTGGATATCGAGCGTCAAAAGAAAAAAAAAAAAAAAAAAACAGAAAGAAGAAACTTATGTAAATGAGTTTTAAAATCCTAAAAGGGCAGAGACAATTGGGAACTGAGAGAAAAGAGGCAATTTGTCGTCTCCCCGAACCTAAGACTAAAAAAATTAATGACGAGCATTTCCGGGAGTGGTCGAGTGGTGTCACCTGTAGATTATAAATTGTGGCTTGCTGGCTTGACCTTTATAGGAGCAGCTCAAAACCTCAAACAACGGATTGGACCGATGCCGAGAAAGCTACTTTCCAAGAATTGAAACAGGCTGTAATAGGGGTGCCAGCCCTAGGCCTGCCAGATCTCACAAAGACACTTGAACTTTTTGCTCGTGAAAGAAGAGGTACAGCTCTGGGTATCCTGGCCCAATATTTAGGGCCAAGTGGGCGAGCTGTGGCCTACTTCTCGAAGCGATCAGATAATGTGAGTCTGGGATGCTCCGGTCGTCCGAGAGCCGTCGCTGCAACTGTGCTACTGATCCAGGAAGTTCGTAAGTTTAACCTGAGGACAAAGGATTACTGTACGTTTCCCATATGATAACTGTTGTGCTAAAACAGAAAGGGGGGCATTGGGTATCCCCTAGCAGGATGCTGAAATGCCAAGTGGTGTTGCTGGAACAAGATGACGTTTACCTAAAAGCTACTACCACCGTTAACCCTGTCGCGTTTTCAACAACTGCTCAAGTTAAAGGAGAACTGGAACGTGACTGCTTGCAGACAATCGAAAGAGTTTACTCCAGCCGACTGGATCTCTGAGATGTGCCGCTAGAAGAAACGGATTGGGAACTATATGCCGACGGAAGCGGTTCCATCTGTGAAGGAAAACGTTTATCAAGATAGACGATAACTACTGAGGAGGTAATTGCGTTGCCAGCTTTGCCTTCGACGATATCTGCCCAAAAGGCTGAATTGATAGCTCTTATTCGAGCTCTGGAACTAAGTCAAGGAAAGCGAGTCAACACTTGGACAGACTCAAAGTATGCTTTTGGAGCAGTACGCGCACATGGAGCGATGCGGAGAGAAAGAGGACTGTTACCTGCACAAGGAACCACCATTCAGCACGCAGAACAAATACCGGGATTGTTAGAAACCATTCAAAAACCAACAGCAGTCACGATAATGCACTGTAAAGCACATCAGTTAGGTAAGACCGGTCCGAACGCAGGTAACCGACTGGCCGATAAAGCTGCTAAAGAGGCTGCAGAAAAAGGCATCCTAGCACTAGTTCCAGAGAAAAGTATAAAGTTGCCTAAAGAAGCTCCAAAGTATAATGAAAAAGATGAAGAAATAATTATTAGATTGCAGGCTAACAAAATGAAACAGGATAGGCTGTAACACCGACAGGTCAAATAATAGTCCCACCCACAATAATAAGAGAAGCTGCCCGAGCTGAACATCACAAAGTATACTGGGGAACAGAAAGTGAAATATGACAAAGATTGCTTAAACAATTATAAGCGGATGTGAAATTTATATATAAAATTATCCCCGAATCAGTAATAAGATCATCTTTGGGATTATTAAAGAAGGAAATTTTTTTAGGAGAATATTAGCAAATTGATTTTATAGAATTGCCTTGAAAAGAAGGATCTATCCTAGTTTTAGTTGATATCTTTACCGGGTGGCCCGAGGCTTTCCCTTGTCGCACCGAGAAAGCAAGGGAAGTAGTCAAAGTCTTGCTCAAAGAGATAATACCAAAATGTGGGGTGCCTGTAAGAATGTCATCTGACAATGGCCCTCATTTTATAGCAAAGATTAGGAGACAAGTTGAGCAAAGTATTATCTATAGATTGAGACTATCACACCCCACATAGACCACAAGCAAGTGGGGGAAAAAAAAAAAAAAAAAAAAAGAGAGAGAGAGAGAGAACGAACTATACCCTTAAGCAACAGTCGAGTAAAATTTGTCAGGAAACCTCACTCCTCACATGGGTTAAAGCATTACCCATGGCTCTATTAAGAATCAGAGTATAGCCAGAAGAGAAAGAAAATTGAAGTCACTATGAAATATTGTACGAAAGACCATATCAAGAGTCCTATGTTCTGAGTATCTTGAGTGCCTTTGGAGATAGGTTTTTAAAAGGTGTTATGATTTCTTTACGTAATTCTTTTCAGGAACTTTGTCAGTATGTCTCCACAGCTGGACCCTTAGAATTGGACGTAGCAGCGCATCCCTTCCGACCGGGAGATTAGATTGAATATATATAAAATCACGGAGAAGTGGAAAGGACCGTATCGAGTCATTTTAACAACCCTTATAGCAGTAAAGGTCTGGGAGAAGAACCTTGGCTTCATTATTCAAGAATAAAGAAAGCACCAACAAGAAATTGGAAGTCTAAAGAAACTGGCCCTTTAAAACTGAAAATCTCTAAGTAAGTTTCACATTATCTATTTGGGAAAACAGTTGTGTAAAGTTTATACTATTGGGGTTGCTATTAGGAATATTGTCGAGGGCAGTAATCTTTTTGTGTGTTTTTAGGGTTTGTGTGGGTTTTTTTGAGGGGTTCTAAACATGAGATAAACAAAATGAAACAATTATTGTTTGAGCTATTAATCTTGATGTTAACCGTTTTTGTAATTTGGATTAAAAAAAAAAAAAATCTAGTTTTGTAATTGATTCAAAGTTTGATAAAGACACAAAATTGAACCTCAGTAACAGCCTGCCTTCCGATTCCAAAGTCAGATGAAAATCTAGTTCCGTGGAGAATATTGACATTGAATTTAACCAAAACTTGAGAACAGATGCAGAACAATGAGAATCATTTTAGCAAATTAAATGGGATGGATTTAAAAGGCAATTATTTTTTTAACATTTGAAAGAAGGAGTTAGAGCGTTGTGAATTATAACATTACCAAACCACCCACCTCGTGGACAAAAGAATTAATTTAATCGCCCTTCGGGAGAAACTTGTGCAGGCACCCCTTGGGGCTGTCAGTTGCCAAAAACCGTAGAGACAAGTGCAAAAAGGAACTTGGCATCATATTTGAAATATAAAACGCTGTTTAGAATTTCCTGGAGTTCCAGGATCCTTGTTAGAGCCACCCAGAGTCGGGACCGTCTATGGAAATTTAGACTGCTTTAGACAACCAGAGAAAAATCACACATCCTAAACAGAGCTGTATGAAAGTTTATACTTGCAGCTCCTCTGACCCCAAACTCCAAAGACTTTCTCTAGTAGCTAAAGCTCTAAGATGGGGATGTATTTGTAGAAAGTATAATAATATTTTACATGATCTTTGGTCCCCTCTTAATGACGGAAAAAATTTAGCTTGGAGTTGACTGTATTAAAGGACAGGTGAAAAGTTCAGGGTTAACTGTTTGGGTGACTAGTGATGATATATGATCCACTCATCTTTTCATGAAGGAGAAAAGCAAATCGTGGACTTTAGACTTAATAACTCTATCCTCTCTCTGGAAGAAATCTCCCTTGTGGCCTCGCTGGTGGACCTGGGTCAATGGAAAAGATGATACCTGGCAATCGCCAAGTCTTAGAACTAAACTAAGATGGGTATTCAAATCTGTATTTTGACCCCGGTTAACACCTCTTCCAAATGAGATGACTCTTGACATCTTTCATTCCATCAAGGAAGTGCCTGCTGCTTAACTTCCCATGGGTGGTGAGGAGTTTTGTTCCGGATTTCGGTCCCCCAGCTGCGGGCCGGGGCTGGAGGAGCCGCAGGTGCGGGCAGTGAGGCTGATGGGGACGGCCCCTCCCTGGAAAGGGGGGGCTGCCGGGGGAGGGGCCGGGGCGGGGCCGGTGGGAGCCCAGGCAGGAGCGGAGCGGTGGCCGGGCTGCGGCTGCCCCTCGGGAGAAGGTGAGCGGGGCCGGGCGCCCCTCGGACCGCGAACGTCGGAGGCGGGGGTGGCCCGGGGGAGGTGGGGGCCGCCTGTGCCGAGGCCGGGGGCGGGGGGGGAGCTGGGGGCTCACAGGGGGGCTGGGAGCACGTGCGCGCGGGGGGGGGGGGGGGCGGCTCACAGGGCGGCTGGGAGCACGTGCGCGTGGGGGGGGTGCTCACCGGGCCCCGTGGCGGGGCTGCGCAGTCGCCCGGCGGGTCCCGGGGAAAGCCCCGAGGAGGACGGCTGGGTCCGTGTCGCACGCACGGAGCGGCGGCGGGGCCGCGCCGTGCCGGGGCGGCGGCGGCGGGCGCTGCCCGAAGCTGGAGCCGGGCGGGGGGGGGGCCGCGCCGTGCCAGGGCGGCGGCGGCGGGCGCTGCCCGAAGCTGGAGCCGGGCGGGGGGGGGCCGCGCCGTGCCGGGGCGGCGGCGGCGGGCGCTGCCCGAAGCTGGAGCCGGGCGGGGGGGGGCCGCGCCGTGCCGGGGCGGCGGCGGGGGGCGCTGCCCGAAGCTGGAGCCGGGCGGGGGGGGGCCGCGCCGTGCCGGGGCGGCGGCGGCGGGCGCTGCCCGAAGCTGGAGCCGGGCGGGGGGGGGCCGCGCCGTGCCGGGGCGGCGGCGGCGGGCGCTGCCCGAAGCTGGAGCCGGGCGGGGGGGGGCCGCGCCGTGCCGGGGCGGCGGCGGTGGGCGCTGCCCGAAGCTGGAGCCGGGCGGGGGGGGGCCGCGCCGTGCCGGGGCGGCGGCGGCGGGCGCTGCCCGAAGCTGGAGCCGGGCGGGGGGGGGGCCGCGCCGTGCCAGGGCGGCGGCGGCGGGCGCTGCCCGAAGCTGGAGCCGGGCGGGGGGGGGCCGCGCCGTGCCGGGGCGGCGGCGGCGGGCGCTGCCCGAAGCTGGAGCCGGGCGAGGGGGGGGCTGTGCCGGGGCGGCGGCGGCGGGCGCTGCCCGAAGCTGGAGCCGGGCGGGGGGGGGGCCGCACGGACCGGCGCTGGGGGCTCGGCGGGGACTGCGGCTGCGCCGGCGTGGGGGTGGGCGGAAACGGAAGCGGTGTCCCCTCGGGGTCAGGCAGCAGGGCAGGCTGCCTCCCGGGGCATGCCGGGAGCTGTAGTTTTCGCGGACTCGGCGGCCGGGCAGCAGCGCGGCTCTCGGGCGCGGCGTAGTCCTCGCTGCCGCCGCGGCCCCCGGAGTCCGACCAGGTCAGACTCGGGAGCGTTGCCGGTTTCGCGTGGTTTTCCGCGGGCTTCCCGCCGCGCCCGCTCCCCGACCAGCCGTGCGGACGCGCCTCCCGGGCGCATGCGCTGTCCTGCGCGTGGGGCAGCCCGGCGTTCGGTCGCCGGCTCCGGCCCCTCCGGCGCATGCGCGGTGTCAGGGAGCAGCGTGGCGGCGGCGGGCGAGCGCCGAGACCGCGGGTGAGGCGAGCGATCCCCCCCGGCGGGGGGCCGGGGCGGTGGCGGTGGCGGGGGGGTGCCTCCCGCCCGCCGGCCGCCCGGGGCTGGCGGGACGGGAAGCTGCGAAGCGGCCGCTGCGGCAGGCTCCCGGTCCGCCGGAGGCGAGCCGGGCCAGGGCAGCGCCGGGCAGTTCCCCGAGAGCCGATAGAAGGGAAGAGGGGACGGAGGCGGGCACCCCCCAGGCGCGGCCAGCGGGCGCCTCCCCGAGTTGCCGGAGCTCCCCCGGCGCCTTCCCCCGGCGCCTTCCCCCGGCGCCTTCCCCCGGCGCCTTCCCCCGGCGCCTTCCCCCGGCGCCTTCCCCCGGCGCCTTCCCCCGGCGCCTTCCCCCGGCGCCTTCCCCCGGCGCCTTCCCCCGGCGCCTTCCCCCGGCGCCGCTCGGCCCGTGCGGCTGCCCCCAGCTCCAGCCCCTCCCATGAAGCCTGTGCTGTAGCCGCAGGCAGCCCCCGAGCCCTGTCGTGAGGGCAGCAAGCTGGCCCTCCGATGTTCTCGAGTCTCCCTGAACGTGGGTGCCGTTAGCAGCGGCGCGGGGAACGAGCGGCGTCTGCGGAAGCCCCTGCAGAAGGAGGGGCTCCGGCCAGGGTCGAGCTACGGTAATAACGGTCACTGCTGCCTCTTTCCCTCTCCCAGAGGCCACGCTGTGAGTGCGGTTGTCCGCTCGTCCCCGGGGATGCCGTTGACTGCAGCAGCCTCAGGCTCGCGTGGGCTGTCTCTGCCTGGCCTCCCTCTCCTCGCGGCGCGGGAGCACAGAGGGACAGGCGGAGCGCTTGCTGGCTGTGGACGGGAGCTGCTGAAGCTGGAGAGGCCACAGAAAGGTCGAGAAGAAGAAACGGAAGGCCGGCCGGCAGCTGCCTCCTGCTGCAGGCAAGAGAGAGCCTGCCTCTCTGGGTGTGGGAGGATCCCTCCTCGTAGTCCACAGCAGGTCAGACCGCCAGGGTCTGTATGCATGACCAGCAGCGCGGTACGGCCACGTAGTGAGCGAGCGAGCGAGGCTACGTGTCTAGGGGGCCTCATCTCGTAAGAGCTGCGAGGCGCTCGCGTGTTCCGTTATGTGGAGGACAGCCAAGCGACTGGAGTTACAGGAGAGAAGGAGAAGGAAGATTCTGAGCTGGCAAGGTCTCCTGGCAGCTCCAAGAGCGAGAGCTGTGGTGAGTCCTGGGCCCTCGGGGCCCTGTCGCTCCTCTTGTGCGTCCCGGACCCTCCCTCCCCCTCTCCTGGCCCCCTAGCTTTCTCGTGCTGCTGTGACGTTTGGGGTTTTTTTTGTTTTGTTTTGTTTTTTATTTTTATTTTGCTTCCCTGTACCTCTCCTCTTCTGTCTATTCTCTTGTCCTGCTCCCTCTTCCTCTCCCCCTTTCTCTCTCTCTTTCATTCGACTGCCCCCCTTTCTTTTTCTCTCTGCGTTCTTGTCCTGCTCCCTCTCCCCCCCCGCCCCCAGCCCCCCGTCTTTGTCCTGCAGTCAGTCGCTGTTTTTTCCTTTTCCATCTCCTTGTTCTGACCTGCATCTGCCTCTTCCCCCGCCTCCCAATTTCTCTACCCTGTTCCCTGGCGTTCTTCTCCTCTCTGCGCCTGTATGTGCTGCTCTGTGTCCCTGCCTTCCTATCTCTCTTCTTCCTACTTTCTGTTTCTCTCTCTATCCCTTTGTCTTGCTCGCTGTTGCTGTTTATTTTTGTCATTCTGGATCTCACTGTCCCCGTCCTCCTTCCTGTTCATCTCTTACTCTCTGTGACCCTTTGTGCTGCTTCCTGCCCCTTTTTTATTCACCCTCCCTCTCTCTGCAGGGCTCCTGATACCTCTCTTTCTAAATTCCCCAACCCCCTGTGCTTCTCACGGTCTCTGTCTCTGTCAGTGTCTCTCTCTCTCTCGTTGTCATCGTTCTTGTCTGTCGCTCTGTCTTGCTTCCTGTCCCGTCGTTTCTCGCTGTATCCCTTTGTCCCGCTCCCTGCTTGTATTCGTATTCCTCTCTGTCCTGAGGACCGTCCCAGTTTTTGATCTCCGTCCTGCCGCTGTCCTCATTTTTCCTTCTCTGCCATGTTCCCTGTCCCTCTTTCTGTCACTTTTCCTCTGTCCCTGCTGCTTATTTCTCCATCTCTGTCCAGACCCCTGTCCCGTCCCTTCCCCCCCCGCCCCGCCTTGCTGTCCCTCTGCCTTGCTTTCTTGTGCTACCTTTTCTGTCTGTCTTTCTCTGCCCCGTTCCCTCTCCCGCCCTTTCTAACTGTGTCTCCCGTCCAGCTAGCTGTCGCTGCTTTCTTTTTTCTGTTCCTCAGTATTTTTTTCTTTTTTCCATATCTCTCTCCCACTGCCCATCGCAGTTGGTTTTTTCCCCCTCCGATGCTGGCCTGCTCTTTGTCCCTTTTGTCTGTCTCCTCTCTGTCCTTCTGTCATGCTCCCTGTGTCTATTTAATCCCTTCATCTCTGTCCTGCAGCCCGTCGCTAATTTTTGTTCCTCTTCCGTCCCTTTGTCCTGCTCCCCGTCCTTGTCTCTCTTTCCCTTGGTTCTGCCTCCCGTCCTTTTTTCCTTTCTTGCTCCATCTCTCTGTCCTGCTCCCTATCCCTCCCGCGCTCTCTCTGTTTCTGTGTCCTTCCCCTTGCCTTTCCCCACGGTCTCTGTCTTGTTGTTCCCTCTTTGGTTTTCTTGTTTTCCGGGTGGCTGGGCCCGGCTACCCGCGGGGGTGCTTCGGCTGGGAGGTTTGGGGTGGGGGGCCTGGCCGTGCCGGTGATGGCGGGGAAATAAAGCCTGAAACGGCAATCGAGAAGCGATGCCCTGCCTGTGCTGGGGCTGCCCTGCAGAGGCGTGGGGCCGGGCCCTCTGCAGGTCCCGAGCACTCCCCGAAACTGCGTGTGGGGCCCCGGGGGTGCAGGCCTGTGGGGTGGCTACGCTCGGCGTCGCCCGTGGGCACTGCAGGGTCAGAAGTGGAGAACAAGTTTTCTGTTCCTGGGGCTTGACAACAGGCTCGCGTGGCTGATTTGGGGGCTCGGAAACAGACCGAGCTGCGCGGCTTTGGGCCCAGAAACAGAAGTCCGGCCCTGCGTGTTTGGGCCTTGAGAACAGGCTCAGCAGCCGGGTTTTTTTGGCTCCCAAATGGGCCCCGAGTCAGCTGGTGTGGGGGCCAAAAGCGGGAGCCGGCTTGGCTGGTTTTGCAGGTGGGTGGGAGGGTGTTGGGGGCTGCGGGGGGAAGCGGGGGGCGGGCAGGGTGCGTGGTCCCTCCCCGTAGATGGGGGTCTGGTTGTGTCGGACGCCGAAGTTCGGGAGGCCGGCACGCAGCAGGCCGAGCTCAACATCTGCGATGGTCTGTGGGGGCGAAAGGCGCTTTTCAGACCCCACGTGCCCTCTTTGAGTCCAGCTCTTCTTTCTGCGGTGCTCGGAATAGTTATTAAGTAATTAATCGCCCAAACTTAACGAATATTTACTTGGCGTGTAACTCTGATGTTTAATCCTAATGCTCCAGTTCTGACAGCAGTTGATATGCAACCTTATGGAAAGCCCAGACCGTTGCACGTAGCTGGAGCTTGTAAGGAGAAGCAGCTGAAATCAGCCGGAGCTTCAGTGCGGAGCTGGGGCTTCAACGAGCCAGAACTGTAGCAAGCGGGAGCTGGAACGAGGCGGGGTGTCCGCTGTCTGGAGCGTGCATTAGCCAGAGGCAAAAGTACCTGCGGCTGTAACGAGCAGGGGGCGCGATTAGCTGGAGCGTCTTTTCGCTGGAGCGTCCGTCGGCCGGCCTGCGCTCCCAGCACGGCGGAAGAGCGGCCGGGCGCAGGCAGGGCTGTCCGCAGCAAGCAGCTCCGAGCAGCAGGGAGGTGAGTTGTCCTTCTGCCAGCGGGGAGCCCGGCCTCTTCCCTCGGGCATGCAATCCACGCCACGCTCCTCTCTCTGCGTGGAGTGTCTCTCCCGGTCCGTTCCCGCGGGCAGAAGCGAGGTGGGGGTCCCCCGGCTCACCTGGGGCAGCCCCCCCTCCCCGCGAGGGGGCACGGGCGAGGTGTCGTCGTCCCCTCGGTACCGGGCAAAGGGGAGAGAAACCGGCTGGCGGGAGCTCCTGGGGTGCAGAGCCCTTCCGGCAGAATCCTCCCCTGTCTTTTCACCATTGGCTGGGTGTGACAAGCAGGTTCATTTCTTTGTCTCCTCTTCTCCCAGCGTCACCTTCCGCGTCACACGAAGAAAATCCTGCGTGGTTAATTCCGCTTGCTGCTCAGGTAATCGCACGTATCGGGCTGCGGGAGCGGAGAGAAACACTTGCGAGTTCGAGGGCACTACAGATGCTCCACGTTAAACCCACAGAGAAGGCAAATTTGCTGCTAGTGCCGAAAAGCTGATGGAAAAATTGCTGTTAACAGATCGTGCCCTGTTCCTGAACTGGTCTCTTGATGTGTTTTTGTTTCAGGTGAAAGAATGAAATTTCCTGTCTGGTAAATTCAGAGCTGCCTGTTAGCTTCATTAGGGGGTCGAGTGTTTCTCTTCTCTCTGTTCATACTGATTTTATGGGCAAGCTGGAAATAGCCTTTTACTTTTTTATGTATAACTGAATTCTTAGGAATATGTGGTGTCCCTGTAGTTCATTTTTGAGCACCTAGATGCCAGTAGAAATGTAATGAGTGAAACATGATGGGAACTGGTACTTGATTTTTATTTGGTTTTTTTTTTTTTTCCCTTCCCCATTAAGAGTGTTGATGGCACGTTGTCCCGTGGCACAATCCCCATTCCGTTCAGCGGAGTCTTCAGTCTAGGACTTTTAAGTGAAAAAGTTTGTCCTTCCAAAAAGGGACTAGTCATTCCTAGGACCGAGGCATAGACTTGCAAGGAGAGTCGCTTAAGTACGTGATCGGAATGAAGGCCAACTTTCAGTTGATGTTGCTGCTGTTGGTCTTTGCTTTCATTGATTTCTCCACCACTCCCTCATGGTTGGGAGCTCTGAATCGTAATGTTTTTCAGTCTCTAACACATTTCCACCCCCACCCCTCAAAAAAAAGCAGAGGCAGTGTCTGAAAGTTAATTAGTTTCCTCACAAATGCGTGAGTAAATAAAATGTGAGTTATGATGATTAAAACCATAGAAATGACACCAGTCTTGCAGATCTGGACTATTTCTGAACAGGCATTCATCACATGCAAAAGCCGTCAGGGTACGGATCACCTGCGCTTCATGCTCTGACAAGACAAAATGCTGAGGCAGGGATGAGCTCTGAAAGAAGAAGGGGGGAAAAAAAAAAAAAAGAAGGATACAGGGTCACGGTTTTGTTTTGTTGTTGTTTGTTCTTCGAGAGTGCAATATTGACTGGTGCCAGCCTGCAGAGCTCTTCTGCTGCCTGACCTCTCCTTCTCTTTCGTGGCTGTAATTGTCGTTTGGATAATTGTAGAAGAGCAAGTAAGTTATTTGCCTCTGTGAATGTGCTGGTAATACCAGGGAGGCAAATGCTTGAACCAGTAGTGAATAACTGGGCTACGAGTAGAATTTCTGAAGGAAGAACAGCAGCAGCAACAGGAAGCAAATAGCAAGTGACCAAAAACTTGCGTGTGTCAAACGCATCAAAGCTTTCTTGCCGAATGTTGTTTGGCAATATGTTCCAAATGGCTTTTTTTGGTAAACGTAAATTTTCAGGAAGTTCAGGGCTGTGTGTGGCAAGACGTGTCCCTCTGCGTACGCGTCCTGCTACGGAAATAGCATGGGTCAGTGGCAAGTCCAGCGGCAGGGCTGCTGTTCCCTGCTCTCGACGTTGCCGTAGTAGTGTTGCAGTATTTAGACCTTCACGGACGGGCTGAGGAATGGAAGGAGAATGCCCGTTTTCTGTAAGGGCTCAGAATGCCGACCCTTTTCTCTGCCTGCCGCTCCCCTGTGCGTGAGATGAAGCTGTTTTATTTTTCTCCCTTGTTCCTGGTCTAAATATTTCTGGAGCTGTTCCTGCTGTGGGTTTGCAATTGGTGTTACTGCGTGTTTGTAGCGTTCTGGCGATGGGTCGTTTCTACTGTGGCGAAGCGTCGAGATACGGTTTTGGGTTTAAAGCGTCAGAAACTACGTTCACCGGAACCGGTAACTCGCGGCGTAGGGGAAACCGATCTGGCGCGTGCAGCTGTGCTCGCAGGGGTGCTCGGTGGCTCCTCATCAAAACGGCAGGGTGCGTGCGTGGACATCCGTAGGGTTGCGCTCTGGGTCCGAGAGCGTTAACGTATTTTTGCTGTTGGAAGATGGAATGGAGCGTGTGCCTGTTAAATCTCAGGGCGGTCAAAAGCTAGGAGGGACCCTGAGCGGGTTTGGTGGCACAACTGCGGTTTTAAAAGATCTTGCCCGTTTGGAGCAACGGCCTGGAAATAATGATTCCTTTTTTGCAACGAGGCAGTTCACAAGGACAGATGTGTTGCTGTGCTCTTTAGCAAAAATACTCAACTTGGGACGTATAGGGTGATGAAGCCTCGGCTGTACTAAGGCTTGAGAAAATGTAGGTAGGTCTCCATGTGTGTCACCTGCGTGTATCTAGGAAAGTGAGTTCTAGTGAAAGTAAAGTTGCCAGTGAGTCAAAAAAGAAAGGAAAAAAAAAAAAAAGCACAGTTGTCTGAAAAATGCAAAAGCTCTAGTGGCCCGTGTCAACAACCGTACCGAAGATGACGCAAAAATAGTTTTTCCTCCGCTCAGTCGTACTGTCTTCACAAACCTTCACAAAAAAAAAAAAAAAGGCAGCTTTGGGTTCCTACCCAGCTTTGTGCTAATGTTTTTTTTTCTTCTCTCAGCTGGATGTCAGCTGGCACCGTTTTGCCGTGGTTGCCCTTTCTTCTGCCGTGACGGTACGAGACAGACGGAAAGATTCCGTAGTGGCCTGCAAGTACAAGGTACGCCTACGATGTGTGTCTGCGTTTTTGCAAAGGTACTTGCGGTACGGACTTTAACGTTGAGAGTGTGCCAGCTCTCCTTCTACTTTTTTTTACATGAAATATTTTAACACAAATACTAAAAATAAGTTCTGTTCTGGAGCATGTTACACCTATACAAAGTTTACTTCCCTCAGTTTATTTTCTCTTCCTGAAAGCATAATCTTCTGTTTCTGTGTGCTTGCTAGTAAATGATACTGTGAAGCTAATTTTGTACTAAAAGAGGGAAGAAACTGTTCGTAAGAGTTCAGCTGTTCAGAAGAAACAGACTTTGTTTTCATGATAAAACCTTTATGCTTTTACAGTCAATGATTTTTTTTTTTTTTTTAAATATCTTATAGTAGTACTCAAAAACGTTACGGAGATAATTAGCATCTGTACTAAAAGCAGTCAAGGTCAAAGAAGAGACGCGGGCAAAACAGGACAAATGGGCGTCGCATCTGTGTGTTTTCCAGGCTTTCCCAGGAAGCATTAGCAGCCTTGTAACTAGTGACAGTGAGGCCTGAGGTGGTTTTGATGAGTTACTGCTTCAGTAATGTATTTTTTCCTTTAACCTACAGTGTGTAATTGTGACTTCAGTTGGAAAGAGATTTTCCAAAATGGAAGTCTTTCTCTCTCAAAGAAATTTTGTTTTATGAACTTCCCATCAGAGTGGATCTTCAGAGGTGATCGACTTGACAGTAGAAGTCATCAGTAACAAGACTTTTCACTCTCTTTAAAAAAAGAGGGGGAAAAAAAAAAAAGTCAATTTCCTTCCAAAGACCCAAGCACAGCCCATCTTCCTAAAGTTGATGGCATCGCTGGTCTTTGGTTTCTCAGTTGTAGCAGTCGAGATAACATGAAAACGTGTTGCTCTGCATGCTTCAGTACTGCCAAAAGCATTAGGAAACCCACCAGTCCTTTTTGGTAGTCTGAGGTATTGCAGCAGTGGGGATTTTACAAATTGACTTGCATTGTTTAAACTGTAACTGCCAAATAGCTGTAGTATATGATTTGTTAGGTGTATGTAAGCAGTTAGGTATTTGTCTAAATGTTTAAAAAGAGAGGCAACTGAATGTTATGGGTTTTTTTTTTTTCCTGATGTTTTGACGGAGTGCTCTGAAGTACTTTCTTTCTGTCTGGCTTTCAATGGTGCGTGTCCCTGGCAGTTCAGTAGCACCTCTCTTGGGCAGCTCAGCTGGCCAGGTGTCCCTCCGCGTTATGCAACACGCACAAAAACCCCTAGTCCCATTAAAACTGTGTACTTTGGAGAGAGAGAATTTAATGGTATGAATTCAGAGCTGTGCAAGTTAAGGTAATGGAAAAGGAAAATCAAATACTTATACTATAAAAGTATTTTTATTGGATGTATATAAACATGGGCACACCTTTTTAGTGTAAAGTGAATGATTGAGATTTATTCTTTATTTTTCATTTTGCTCTTTGAAGTTTTCCACTTCGCTTTCAGCTTTATTCACCAAACGAGCAAGATGCAAAGCAGCAGCAGCAGCAGCAGCGCAAGGGCTGTAGCTGTTGCGGTGGATCCATAAGCGTAGATTCTGATTGTGTACGACCTCGTCCCGCAGCCTCCCAGGGTTATCTCCCTGCAGCAGTGCCGTAAGGAAGGGAGGAGACGTTTTCCAACACCGGCGAGAGCGTTTACTTGTATGCTAAGAAGGTGTTCAAAATGGTATCGATTAGCCTAAGTGCTGATTTTAAGTGTTCCAATCGCTCTTAACTTGTAAAGGAGGTGGTGTATTTCGAGCTGACCTGTTCACCTGGCATCCTCCTTTAGCTCAGCGACTCTTCTTGTGCACCCCCAGCCTCTGCTGGCAGGGCGGTATGAGAAGCTGGAAGGTCCCTGACTTAGTCTAAACGCTGCTTAGCAACAACTACAGCATCGGTGTGTTGTCAACATTGTTCTCATTCTAAATCCAAAATGGCCCTGTACCAGCTAGTCAGAAGAAAATGAACTTTATTCCAGCCGAAACCAGGACAACCCCAAACCCCCTGATTCTGGGTCTGCAACGGAAAAAACCAAACAAATTTGGGACTCCTGGGAAAGCCAAATCCGCCTGGATTGGTGCAGCTGGAAAGCAAAAAACCCACCCCATTTTCATGCACAAAACCGCAACCAAAAGATCACCCCTTTTTATGTTGTGGAAAAGCACTGAAACACACCCCAAACTGAGTATTTTGAAAAAGCAGAAAACTCCCCAGTTTGGGGAAGATTGGGGGTGAAGCACAGGCAGTTTGAGGGGTGTTGCCGGGGGTCCTCCCAGTGTGGATGATCTGGTGTGGATGCTCTGTTGCGGGTTATCCCAGGCGAGTTACCTGCTGTGGATCATCCTGGGTGGACTCCCTGGGGTAAGGTCATCCCCACCCGTGTCCCCCCCATGCACCTTTGTACCCTCACCTACCCTCTCCCCCGCTTGTGTTTCTCCCCCATATGCCCCCTGCTGCTCCAGCCCGCCCCCTTCACCCATGCGAGTTTTTAACCCACGCGAGTTGTTTCCCCCCGCGTCCCCTGCTCTCCTATCTCCTGCCCCCCCCCGCTTCCTTTCCCTCCTCTATATTCCACCCCCCCCCACCACCACCCGTCAGGCTCCAGACCCCTGGCATGCTGCCTGCACCCCATTCTCTGTCATTTTTTCTTCTTCTTTTCCTTGCAAGTTGTTGTTGTTGTTGTTGTTTCTTTTTAATGATTAGACTGTTTTCGTTTCAAGCCACGAGTTTTCTCACTTTCGCCCTTCCGCTTGTCTCCCCGTCCCACTGGGGGCGGTGGAGCGAGTGAGCGGTCGCGTGGGGCTTTGTTGCTGGCTGGCGTTAAACCACGACACGAGGTGAGTTGCAAGCCCTGCCTGGCTAATGCTGGAGGCTCTCTATGTTCGTCCTGCCATCTTGACGGGCCGTCCTTGTTCTTCATTGCCGCTTTATAGCGAGCGCCTCTCGCTCTGTAAGCGGCAGTACTGGGGCCGTGCAGGTACTGCGTGTTGCAGGCAGCAAAGGGCAATTGCGTCGCTTGCTGGCGGGAGCGGCAAGGAGTGCGGAGCCACGCTCCTGTAGGGAGCAAAGATGGAACCTCGAGGGCTCTACGGTCATCTGCTGAGGACTACTAATATCCCGACAGGCCTCTTTGCTATCCCTGCTTCACGGCTGATTCCTTTGCACGCCGGAGGGCGGGGCGGTAAGTAAGTAACACCGTGCAGCGTCTCTTCGATAAGAGACAAGCCCCGCACAAGAAGCCTTGCGTGCGCGCAGGACTGGGAGAGCAGAGTTCTGACGGCACGGAGGTGAGGAAAGGTGCGCCCACCCCAACTGAGCCCCAGGGTCGCCAGGGTATCGCTCGCTTGCAGGTGGGCCGCTGGCATCTGGTGCGCTGGGACGCGGCGTTTCCTGCTGAACAGAGCTGCCCCTCTGGCACAGAGCAGCTTTGGGTCTCTTGTGGCCTGCCTTCAGGCTGTCAGCTGAACCAGGCGTTATTTTTTGTTTTTAAAATCTGTCGCCAGCATCTGTTGACTGGCTGCTGTCACTCCTGCAACCCTGATGCCACATGCAGAGGGATACAGCGGTCCCTGGGGGCTTGGTCCAGGGGACCACCCCCCGCTCCCCCCTGCCGTTTGCAGGCTCCCTGTGCTGCTTCTCCTCTCTAGATAATGGGGTGGGGGGGCAGGGGCAGAAGCGACCACCCGACTTGTCTGTTCTTTGCACTTGACTGCTGTAAACGCTCCAGGCACTCGGGTGCTTTTTGGAACGGAGGCGCTGAAGATGACTGCCCGGGCTGCGAGTGGGGAAAGGGCAGGGCAACGTAAGCCCTGTGCCCCCAGTAAGTAGTTGCCGCCTGTGTCTGGTCTCTGCTGGGCTGAGCTGTCAGTCATCCCTCGTGCAGCCGATACTCCGAAGAGGATCGTTGTGGGGATGCTGCTGCCCGGCGACCAAAATGGGGTCCTACAGCTCGGAGGCTGCAAAGGCGCGGTGGTGCCCCTGTAACGGCACCCGTGGTCCAACGGTAACGGCAGTGCGGCACGGGGGGAGAGTGCCGCCGCGCTCGTTGCTTCCTCCCGGTAAGGAAACGCCGGTGCCGCCCCACGTGCGCGGTGTGGGCGGGCGCTCAGCGCGCAAAGCGCGGAACAGCAGCGCCGGCGCCGCACAGGTGCGCAGCAGCGCCGCCGCCTCGGGTGCTGCCGCCTTGTGGGCAAAGTGTGGTACTGCGGCCCGGCGTTCGCGCGCCGGCCCTGACCCCTCCGGCGCGCCGTCCGGGAGCACCGTGGCGGCGCGCAGGGCGCGGGTCTCGGCGGCAGCGGGCGAGCGCCGGGACCGCGGGTGAGGCGAGCGACCCGCTCCGGCGGGGGCGGTGGCGAGGGGTGCCTCCTGGCCGGCCGGGGCTGGCGGGACGGGAAGCTGCGAAGCGGCCGCCGCGGCGGCAGGCTCCCGGTCCGCCGGAGGCGAGCCGGGCCAGGGCAGCGCCGGTCAGTTTCCCGAGAGCCGATAGAAGGGAAGAGGGGGCGGAGGCGGGCACCCCCCAGGCGCGGCCAGCGGGCGCCTCCCCGAGTCGCCGGAGCTCCGACACGGCGTCGCGGCAACCGCGCATGCGCGGGGGCGCTCCTGGCGTTGCCCAGCAGCCGGAGCGCGTTACGGCAGCCCGGCAACCGCGCATGCGCGTTGCGCCTTTTACGGCGCTCGCCGCTGTTGCCTGGCAACCAGAGCGCGACACGACGCCTCGGCCACCGCGCATGCGCGGCTGCGCGGTTTACGGCGCTCCTGCCGTTGCCCAGCAACCGGGGCGCGTTACGGCAGCTCGGCAACCGCGCATGCGCGGTGCGCCTTTTACGGCGCTCGCCGCTGTTGCCTGGCAACCAGAGCGCGACACGACGCCTCGGCCACCGCGCATGCGCGGCTGCGCGGTTTACGGCGCTCCTGCCGTTGCCTGGCAACCAAAACGCGGCCCTGGCGGTCGGGAGCCGCGCATGCGCGGTGGCGGCTCTTGCCGCCCTCCTGCTGTTGCCTGGCAACCAAAACGCGGTACAGCAGCTCGGGAGCCGCGCATGCGCGGTAGCGGCGCGTTTCTCCTGCGCTCTCTTCCGCCACCTATTGAACAGAGTTCGGTACTGCGGCTGGCGTGCCGCGCATGCGCGCTGGCGCGTTGCGCCAAGCGCTCGCCGCTGCCACCCCGCGACCAATGTTCGGTACTGCAGCTCGGAGGCTGCGAGTGCGCGGGGCTGCCCCGGTCCTGCACGTGCCGTCCGACGGTAACGGCAATGCGGCACCGGCGGGAGGTGCCGCCGCGCTCGTTGCTTCCTCCCGGTAAGGAAACGCTGCCGGCAAGGAAAGCTGGCACGGGCTGTCGCTCCCCGGCCTCCCTCTCCTCGCGGCGCGGGAGCACGAAGGGACAGGCGGGGCGCTTACCGGCTGCGGGCAGGAGCTGCTGCGGCTGAAGCTGGAGAGGCCACAGAAAGGTAGAGAAGAAGAAATGGAAGGCCGGCCGGCCGGCCGGCCGGCAGCTGCCTCCCGCTGCAGGCAAGAGAGAGCCTGCCTCTCCGCGTGTGGAAGGATCCCTCTTTGTAGTCCGCAGGGTCCGTATGCAGCACCGACGGTGCGGTACGGCCACGTAGCGTGCGAGCGAGCGAGGCTCCGTGCCTAGGAAGCCTCGTCTTGCAAGACCTATGAGACGCGTGTTCTCCTAGGGGGAGGACGGCCGTGCCGCCGGAGTTACAGAAGAGGAGGGGAGCGGGAGAGGAGCAGAAAGAAGCGCCTGAACTGGGAAATTCTCCTGGCAGCGCCAAGAACAAGAGATGTGGTGAGCCCCGGGCCCTCGGGGCCCTGACTCCCCTCTTCTGCGTTCTGGTCCCTCCCTGCCCCTCCCCTGGTCCCCTCTCTTTCCCACACCGCTGCCTGGTTTTTTTCTTTTTTCTTTTTTTTTTTCTTTTTCTTTTTCTTTCCTCCCTTGTACCTCTGATACTGAAAAGCCGGTCGAAGAAACTCCCTAAGACTCGTTTTGGAGTTTTAGAAAGCAGGCATTCTTCATTGCAGCGCTGGATGCACGGGGGATAGTTCCACCTAGCGTGCATGCCACAGCTTTAGCACAAACAGGTTATATAGAATAAGTAATTGCATGTTAATCAGATTAGAATACATATACGTAAAAACGATGGCAACCGATTATCATAGTACTGCCTACATCCGATCACGCGCAATGAAGGATCCGTTTGAGTCGAAGGGCCGCTTTTGCGACCACCGACCCATTTGAAGTTCTTGCTGGCTGTCCTTGAAGTCTTTATTCTTGTCCTTGTTCTTTGATCTTGAAGCTTAACGCAGTTTCAATCACGTGTGGTCGGTTTCAGCATTGTTCTCGTCTAGCGTACAGGAACATCTAGTCATAAGAGCAAAGAACTGCAAAACTTAGGAGTACCTACCTCTGCTAGTCGATTGCTTGGCTATACTTTTGTCTATTGTTTCAATGGTAGTGTTAGTATAAGATTTCTAATAATTATTTACCAAATCTCACTTTTGCAGTCACCTAGCAGCAAACCAGTTTCCACAGCTGGTACAAAATATTAAAACCATCCCAATATTTAGACGGGCCATACAGAATGTATGGAAATATGCTATCAGAGGTGTCTGAGGGGCAGGGGGAGCGCCGGGGGGCCGCCCCGAGCCCCGGAGCAGACTCGCTGGCGGGACTCGATAGGCACGCGACCGACTGAATAAACGCTGGCCGTCCGTCCTCTTTGCCCTCCGGGCTGCGTTTGCGCTCCCTTTGCACGGGGCGAGGGGCCGTGAGGGAGCCCAGGGGAGGAGGAGGAGGTGAGGCGCTGGGGGGGTCGGGCCGTGCCCCCCCTGTTCCTGCTGGGCTCCAGCTGTTGCAAATATTCTGGTAAAGAAATCAAAATTTAATCACATAGAAGAGTTAGCTTTGATTAAGAAGTAAAATTGTGAAGCATAACGTATAGGATTGTTAAGTTTGAAACGTAGCCATAGAAACTTTAGGAGCTGTGTTACGCGTGACTCTAGGAACCTTAATATTGTTAAAGTTTGAAAGAGCTAACCCTAGAAACCTCACCAGGAAGTTACTGGCTTTTCTACGTTCTGTTTCAGGAAACTAAGGAAACTGTCGTGGACACCAGTTTGCTGCTTGGAAACCCCCTTACCCTTCCCATCTCGATTTGAGCATCGAAGATGCCAGTCAGCAGAGCTAAGTGTAACTGACCAATGATTGTTTTTAAATAAGGCTATTGATAAGGTTATACAATCAAAGGACCGATCGTTATAAAGGTTAAATTTAAGAACGAGCATAGTATGCATTTTTACAGAAGGAGCTTAGGTAACAATGACCCGACAGAAAAAGTCTGTGAAAACTGATGGATTTTGATACTAAGTGGGGCACGCCTTTGGAGGAGCGATCCCCCGTGTCCCCAGCGCTGCGATAAACAAAGTGCCTGCTTCTTAACTTCACGTTGGTGTTAAGGAGTTTTATTCTGTATTTTGGTAACGGTTTTGGCGACCCAGATGAGACCTTGCGAGTGAGACTGGACGAGATTGAGTGTCGATCGAACTCCGGCCGGCACCGAGGTATTCTCGGGGAGAACCGTCACCCTCGACTCGCAAAGCTCCTCGCAGCGTTCCCTGGAAAAAAGGTGAGGCGCTGCTGCTTTGGAATTTGTTTGGAAAGCCTGCCCGTGAGGCGTGGCGAAAGCTTTGCAGGGTTGGGGCTTGGAGGGTACCCGTCTGCAGTGGAAGCCTAGGCGTCTGCCCGTAAGTCATAAGCGAAACCTATTGCTGGGTTGGACTTTGTGTATTATTTGGGACAATTGTCATTTGCATTTGTTTGGTATTTGGTATTTGAATGTATAGAAGTATAATGGCAGTAGCAAAATTGTTTAAGAATAAGAGTGCAGGAAATGGAACTGCTGATGAAAAGATACCAAAAACATCAGCGTCGGGATGTTTATTGGCACGTTGGGGTGAGTCGCAGGAAAAATGGTAAACAAACAGAGCTTACAGTTACAATACTATATTGCAATTACTGTCGTTTTGTAGGAGAGAGAGTAACTGGAATAAAGTGCCATAGGTAGATTTGTTCTTTTTAAGTGAACGTATCTGACGGGGACCGGAAGGGAGTCTCCCAGCAGAACCTCTGGTTACAGCTAAACTGGGAGAACAGAAAATTGAATTTGCATTGACACTAGAGTCACCTTTTCAGTTTTAAATACCTTAGAGGGAGAGTTAAGTTTTGAAGAAATTGGTGGTGTCGGTGCAACAGGTGAACGAGAAACTAGACCCTTCTTTAAGTCTTTCACAATGAAATTAGGAAAGCAACGGGTCACTCAGCAGTTTTTGTATGTGCCAGATTCTCCTAAACTCCTGTTAAGGAGAGATCTATTTGAGAACTTAGAGGCAGAAATTAAATTTAAAAATGGAGAGATTAAAATTTTAATTCCAGAAACTAAACGTATCGAAGCAGTGGCTTTGTTGTTAACAGGATGGTTACCGACAGCAGAAGATTATACCAGTCAAAGTCTAATGCTGTAATTCCAATCGTCTGGACTGGGAAGTTCCTGGTAAATCCGAAAAGCAGAACCTCTGAGAGTTGATTTAAAGCCAGGATGGAATCCGGTAAGAATGAAACAATACCCCCTAAAACCGGAAAGTCAGAAAGGGTTAGTAATGGTAATACAAACATTTTTAAGATACAAATTGTTAACAGAATGTGAATCCAGATATAACACCCCGATCTTGCCTGTTAAAAGGCTAATGAAAAAGATGATAGATTAGTTCAAGACCTCCTCAGAGCAATAAATCAAATAGTACAAGATATTCATCCGGTAGTAGCAAATCCTTATACTTTGTTAACAACCCTAACGGAGAAACAAGAATGGTTCACAGTGTTAGACCGAAAAGATGCCTTTTTCCGTATTCCCTTGGATCCCAATAGTCAAGAGGTTTTTGCTTTGGAATGGGAAAATCCTGAGACTGGGAGAAAAACACAATGTACGTGGACAGTCTTGCCTCAAGGCTTTAAGAATAGTCTTACCATTTTTGGAAATCAATTGGCACGAGAATTAGAGATTTGGAAGAAAGAAAATAATCAAGAAATCTTGTTGAAATATATGGATGATCTGTTAATTGTAGCCGAGACGGAAGAACAATGCACAAAGTTAACTATTAACTTTTTGAACTTTTGGGGAATCGGTGGATATCGAGCGTCAAAAGAAAAAAAAAAAAAAAAAAACAGAAAGAAGAAACTTATGTAAATGAGTTTTAAAATCCTAAAAGGGCAGAGACAATTGGGAACTGAGAGAAAAGAGGCAATTTGTCGTCTCCCCGAACCTAAGACTAAAAAAATTAATGACGAGCATTTCCGGGAGTGGTCGAGTGGTGTCACCTGTAGATTATAAATTGTGGCTTGCTGGCTTGACCTTTATAGGAGCAGCTCAAAACCTCAAACAACGGATTGGACCGATGCCGAGAAAGCTACTTTCCAAGAATTGAAACAGGCTGTAATAGGGGTGCCAGCCCTAGGCCTGCCAGATCTCACAAAGACACTTGAACTTTTTGCTCGTGAAAGAAGAGGTACAGCTCTGGGTATCCTGGCCCAATATTTAGGGCCAAGTGGGCGAGCTGTGGCCTACTTCTCGAAGCGATCAGATAATGTGAGTCTGGGATGCTCCGGTCGTCCGAGAGCCGTCGCTGCAACTGTGCTACTGATCCAGGAAGTTCGTAAGTTTAACCTGAGGACAAAGGATTACTGTACGTTTCCCATATGATAACTGTTGTGCTAAAACAGAAAGGGGGGCATTGGGTATCCCCTAGCAGGATGCTGAAATGCCAAGTGGTGTTGCTGGAACAAGATGACGTTTACCTAAAAGCTACTACCACCGTTAACCCTGTCGCGTTTTCAACAACTGCTCAAGTTAAAGGAGAACTGGAACGTGACTGCTTGCAGACAATCGAAAGAGTTTACTCCAGCCGACTGGATCTCTGAGATGTGCCGCTAGAAGAAACGGATTGGGAACTATATGCCGACGGAAGCGGTTCCATCTGTGAAGGAAAACGTTTATCAAGATAGACGATAACTACTGAGGAGGTAATTGCGTTGCCAGCTTTGCCTTCGACGATATCTGCCCAAAAGGCTGAATTGATAGCTCTTATTCGAGCTCTGGAACTAAGTCAAGGAAAGCGAGTCAACACTTGGACAGACTCAAAGTATGCTTTTGGAGCAGTACGCGCACATGGAGCGATGCGGAGAGAAAGAGGACTGTTACCTGCACAAGGAACCACCATTCAGCACGCAGAACAAATACCGGGATTGTTAGAAACCATTCAAAAACCAACAGCAGTCACGATAATGCACTGTAAAGCACATCAGTTAGGTAAGACCGGTCCGAACGCAGGTAACCGACTGGCCGATAAAGCTGCTAAAGAGGCTGCAGAAAAAGGCATCCTAGCACTAGTTCCAGAGAAAAGTATAAAGTTGCCTAAAGAAGCTCCAAAGTATAATGAAAAAGATGAAGAAATAATTATTAGATTGCAGGCTAACAAAATGAAACAGGATAGGCTGTAACACCGACAGGTCAAATAATAGTCCCACCCACAATAATAAGAGAAGCTGCCCGAGCTGAACATCACAAAGTATACTGGGGAACAGAAAGTGAAATATGACAAAGATTGCTTAAACAATTATAAGCGGATGTGAAATTTATATATAAAATTATCCCCGAATCAGTAATAAGATCATCTTTGGGATTATTAAAGAAGGAAATTTTTTTAGGAGAATATTAGCAAATTGATTTTATAGAATTGCCTTGAAAAGAAGGATCTATCCTAGTTTTAGTTGATATCTTTACCGGGTGGCCCGAGGCTTTCCCTTGTCGCACCGAGAAAGCAAGGGAAGTAGTCAAAGTCTTGCTCAAAGAGATAATACCAAAATGTGGGGTGCCTGTAAGAATGTCATCTGACAATGGCCCTCATTTTATAGCAAAGATTAGGAGACAAGTTGAGCAAAGTATTATCTATAGATTGAGACTATCACACCCCACATAGACCACAAGCAAGTGGGGGAAAAAAAAAAAAAAAAAAAAAGAGAGAGAGAGAGAGAACGAACTATACCCTTAAGCAACAGTCGAGTAAAATTTGTCAGGAAACCTCACTCCTCACATGGGTTAAAGCATTACCCATGGCTCTATTAAGAATCAGAGTATAGCCAGAAGAGAAAGAAAATTGAAGTCACTATGAAATATTGTACGAAAGACCATATCAAGAGTCCTATGTTCTGAGTATCTTGAGTGCCTTTGGAGATAGGTTTTTAAAAGGTGTTATGATTTCTTTACGTAATTCTTTTCAGGAACTTTGTCAGTATGTCTCCACAGCTGGACCCTTAGAATTGGACGTAGCAGCGCATCCCTTCCGACCGGGAGATTAGATTGAATATATATAAAATCACGGAGAAGTGGAAAGGACCGTATCGAGTCATTTTAACAACCCTTATAGCAGTAAAGGTCTGGGAGAAGAACCTTGGCTTCATTATTCAAGAATAAAGAAAGCACCAACAAGAAATTGGAAGTCTAAAGAAACTGGCCCTTTAAAACTGAAAATCTCTAAGTAAGTTTCACATTATCTATTTGGGAAAACAGTTGTGTAAAGTTTATACTATTGGGGTTGCTATTAGGAATATTGTCGAGGGCAGTAATCTTTTTGTGTGTTTTTAGGGTTTGTGTGGGTTTTTTTGAGGGGTTCTAAACATGAGATAAACAAAATGAAACAATTATTGTTTGAGCTATTAATCTTGATGTTAACCGTTTTTGTAATTTGGATTAAAAAAAAAAAAAATCTAGTTTTGTAATTGATTCAAAGTTTGATAAAGACACAAAATTGAACCTCAGTAACAGCCTGCCTTCCGATTCCAAAGTCAGATGAAAATCTAGTTCCGTGGAGAATATTGACATTGAATTTAACCAAAACTTGAGAACAGATGCAGAACAATGAGAATCATTTTAGCAAATTAAATGGGATGGATTTAAAAGGCAATTATTTTTTTAACATTTGAAAGAAGGAGTTAGAGCGTTGTGAATTATAACATTACCAAACCACCCACCTCGTGGACAAAAGAATTAATTTAATCGCCCTTCGGGAGAAACTTGTGCAGGCACCCCTTGGGGCTGTCAGTTGCCAAAAACCGTAGAGACAAGTGCAAAAAGGAACTTGGCATCATATTTGAAATATAAAACGCTGTTTAGAATTTCCTGGAGTTCCAGGATCCTTGTTAGAGCCACCCAGAGTCGGGACCGTCTATGGAAATTTAGACTGCTTTAGACAACCAGAGAAAAATCACACATCCTAAACAGAGCTGTATGAAAGTTTATACTTGCAGCTCCTCTGACCCCAAACTCCAAAGACTTTCTCTAGTAGCTAAAGCTCTAAGATGGGGATGTATTTGTAGAAAGTATAATAATATTTTACATGATCTTTGGTCCCCTCTTAATGACGGAAAAAATTTAGCTTGGAGTTGACTGTATTAAAGGACAGGTGAAAAGTTCAGGGTTAACTGTTTGGGTGACTAGTGATGATATATGATCCACTCATCTTTTCATGAAGGAGAAAAGCAAATCGTGGACTTTAGACTTAATAACTCTATCCTCTCTCTGGAAGAAATCTCCCTTGTGGCCTCGCTGGTGGACCTGGGTCAATGGAAAAGATGATACCTGGCAATCGCCAAGTCTTAGAACTAAACTAAGATGGGTATTCAAATCTGTATTTTGACCCCGGTTAACACCTCTTCCAAATGAGATGACTCTTGACATCTTTCATTCCATCAAGGAAGTGCCTGCTGCTTAACTTCCCATGGGTGGTGAGGAGTTTTGTTCCGGATTTCGGTCCCCCAGCTGCGGGCCGGGGCTGGAGGAGCCGCAGGTGCGGGCAGTGAGGCTGATGGGGACGGCCCCTCCCTGGAAAGGGGGGGCTGCCGGGGGAGGGGCCGGGGCGGGGCCGGTGGGAGCCCAGGCAGGAGCGGAGCGGTGGCCGGGCTGCGGCTGCCCCTCGGGAGAAGGTGAGCGGGGCCGGGCGCCCCTCGGACCGCGAACGTCGGAGGCGGGGGTGGCCCGGGGGAGGTGGGGGCCGCCTGTGCCGAGGCCGGGGGCGGGGGGGGAGCTGGGGGCTCACAGGGGGGCTGGGAGCACGTGCGCGCGGGGGGGGGGGGGGGCGGCTCACAGGGCGGCTGGGAGCACGTGCGCGTGGGGGGGGTGCTCACCGGGCCCCGTGGCGGGGCTGCGCAGTCGCCCGGCGGGTCCCGGGGAAAGCCCCGAGGAGGACGGCTGGGTCCGTGTCGCACGCACGGAGCGGCGGCGGGGCCGCGCCGTGCCGGGGCGGCGGCGGCGGGCGCTGCCCGAAGCTGGAGCCGGGCGGGGGGGGGGCCGCGCCGTGCCAGGGCGGCGGCGGCGGGCGCTGCCCGAAGCTGGAGCCGGGCGGGGGGGGGCCGCGCCGTGCCGGGGCGGCGGCGGCGGGCGCTGCCCGAAGCTGGAGCCGGGCGGGGGGGGGCCGCGCCGTGCCGGGGCGGCGGCGGGGGGCGCTGCCCGAAGCTGGAGCCGGGCGGGGGGGGGCCGCGCCGTGCCGGGGCGGCGGCGGCGGGCGCTGCCCGAAGCTGGAGCCGGGCGGGGGGGGGCCGCGCCGTGCCGGGGCGGCGGCGGCGGGCGCTGCCCGAAGCTGGAGCCGGGCGGGGGGGGGCCGCGCCGTGCCGGGGCGGCGGCGGTGGGCGCTGCCCGAAGCTGGAGCCGGGCGGGGGGGGGCCGCGCCGTGCCGGGGCGGCGGCGGCGGGCGCTGCCCGAAGCTGGAGCCGGGCGGGGGGGGGGCCGCGCCGTGCCAGGGCGGCGGCGGCGGGCGCTGCCCGAAGCTGGAGCCGGGCGGGGGGGGGCCGCGCCGTGCCGGGGCGGCGGCGGCGGGCGCTGCCCGAAGCTGGAGCCGGGCGAGGGGGGGGCTGTGCCGGGGCGGCGGCGGCGGGCGCTGCCCGAAGCTGGAGCCGGGCGGGGGGGGGGCCGCACGGACCGGCGCTGGGGGCTCGGCGGGGACTGCGGCTGCGCCGGCGTGGGGGTGGGCGGAAACGGAAGCGGTGTCCCCTCGGGGTCAGGCAGCAGGGCAGGCTGCCTCCCGGGGCATGCCGGGAGCTGTAGTTTTCGCGGACTCGGCGGCCGGGCAGCAGCGCGGCTCTCGGGCGCGGCGTAGTCCTCGCTGCCGCCGCGGCCCCCGGAGTCCGACCAGGTCAGACTCGGGAGCGTTGCCGGTTTCGCGTGGTTTTCCGCGGGCTTCCCGCCGCGCCCGCTCCCCGACCAGCCGTGCGGACGCGCCTCCCGGGCGCATGCGCTGTCCTGCGCGTGGGGCAGCCCGGCGTTCGGTCGCCGGCTCCGGCCCCTCCGGCGCATGCGCGGTGTCAGGGAGCAGCGTGGCGGCGGCGGGCGAGCGCCGAGACCGCGGGTGAGGCGAGCGATCCCCCCCGGCGGGGGGCCGGGGCGGTGGCGGTGGCGGGGGGGTGCCTCCCGCCCGCCGGCCGCCCGGGGCTGGCGGGACGGGAAGCTGCGAAGCGGCCGCTGCGGCAGGCTCCCGGTCCGCCGGAGGCGAGCCGGGCCAGGGCAGCGCCGGGCAGTTCCCCGAGAGCCGATAGAAGGGAAGAGGGGACGGAGGCGGGCACCCCCCAGGCGCGGCCAGCGGGCGCCTCCCCGAGTTGCCGGAGCTCCCCCGGCGCCTTCCCCCGGCGCCTTCCCCCGGCGCCTTCCCCCGGCGCCTTCCCCCGGCGCCTTCCCCCGGCGCCTTCCCCCGGCGCCTTCCCCCGGCGCCTTCCCCCGGCGCCTTCCCCCGGCGCCTTCCCCCGGCGCCTTCCCCCGGCGCCGCTCGGCCCGTGCGGCTGCCCCCAGCTCCAGCCCCTCCCATGAAGCCTGTGCTGTAGCCGCAGGCAGCCCCCGAGCCCTGTCGTGAGGGCAGCAAGCTGGCCCTCCGATGTTCTCGAGTCTCCCTGAACGTGGGTGCCGTTAGCAGCGGCGCGGGGAACGAGCGGCGTCTGCGGAAGCCCCTGCAGAAGGAGGGGCTCCGGCCAGGGTCGAGCTACGGTAATAACGGTCACTGCTGCCTCTTTCCCTCTCCCAGAGGCCACGCTGTGAGTGCGGTTGTCCGCTCGTCCCCGGGGATGCCGTTGACTGCAGCAGCCTCAGGCTCGCGTGGGCTGTCTCTGCCTGGCCTCCCTCTCCTCGCGGCGCGGGAGCACAGAGGGACAGGCGGAGCGCTTGCTGGCTGTGGACGGGAGCTGCTGAAGCTGGAGAGGCCACAGAAAGGTCGAGAAGAAGAAACGGAAGGCCGGCCGGCAGCTGCCTCCTGCTGCAGGCAAGAGAGAGCCTGCCTCTCTGGGTGTGGGAGGATCCCTCCTCGTAGTCCACAGCAGGTCAGACCGCCAGGGTCTGTATGCATGACCAGCAGCGCGGTACGGCCACGTAGTGAGCGAGCGAGCGAGGCTACGTGTCTAGGGGGCCTCATCTCGTAAGAGCTGCGAGGCGCTCGCGTGTTCCGTTATGTGGAGGACAGCCAAGCGACTGGAGTTACAGGAGAGAAGGAGAAGGAAGATTCTGAGCTGGCAAGGTCTCCTGGCAGCTCCAAGAGCGAGAGCTGTGGTGAGTCCTGGGCCCTCGGGGCCCTGTCGCTCCTCTTGTGCGTCCCGGACCCTCCCTCCCCCTCTCCTGGCCCCCTAGCTTTCTCGTGCTGCTGTGACGTTTGGGGTTTTTTTTGTTTTGTTTTGTTTTTTATTTTTATTTTGCTTCCCTGTACCTCTCCTCTTCTGTCTATTCTCTTGTCCTGCTCCCTCTTCCTCTCCCCCTTTCTCTCTCTCTTTCATTCGACTGCCCCCCTTTCTTTTTCTCTCTGCGTTCTTGTCCTGCTCCCTCTCCCCCCCCGCCCCCAGCCCCCCGTCTTTGTCCTGCAGTCAGTCGCTGTTTTTTCCTTTTCCATCTCCTTGTTCTGACCTGCATCTGCCTCTTCCCCCGCCTCCCAATTTCTCTACCCTGTTCCCTGGCGTTCTTCTCCTCTCTGCGCCTGTATGTGCTGCTCTGTGTCCCTGCCTTCCTATCTCTCTTCTTCCTACTTTCTGTTTCTCTCTCTATCCCTTTGTCTTGCTCGCTGTTGCTGTTTATTTTTGTCATTCTGGATCTCACTGTCCCCGTCCTCCTTCCTGTTCATCTCTTACTCTCTGTGACCCTTTGTGCTGCTTCCTGCCCCTTTTTTATTCACCCTCCCTCTCTCTGCAGGGCTCCTGATACCTCTCTTTCTAAATTCCCCAACCCCCTGTGCTTCTCACGGTCTCTGTCTCTGTCAGTGTCTCTCTCTCTCTCGTTGTCATCGTTCTTGTCTGTCGCTCTGTCTTGCTTCCTGTCCCGTCGTTTCTCGCTGTATCCCTTTGTCCCGCTCCCTGCTTGTATTCGTATTCCTCTCTGTCCTGAGGACCGTCCCAGTTTTTGATCTCCGTCCTGCCGCTGTCCTCATTTTTCCTTCTCTGCCATGTTCCCTGTCCCTCTTTCTGTCACTTTTCCTCTGTCCCTGCTGCTTATTTCTCCATCTCTGTCCAGACCCCTGTCCCGTCCCTTCCCCCCCCGCCCCGCCTTGCTGTCCCTCTGCCTTGCTTTCTTGTGCTACCTTTTCTGTCTGTCTTTCTCTGCCCCGTTCCCTCTCCCGCCCTTTCTAACTGTGTCTCCCGTCCAGCTAGCTGTCGCTGCTTTCTTTTTTCTGTTCCTCAGTATTTTTTTCTTTTTTCCATATCTCTCTCCCACTGCCCATCGCAGTTGGTTTTTTCCCCCTCCGATGCTGGCCTGCTCTTTGTCCCTTTTGTCTGTCTCCTCTCTGTCCTTCTGTCATGCTCCCTGTGTCTATTTAATCCCTTCATCTCTGTCCTGCAGCCCGTCGCTAATTTTTGTTCCTCTTCCGTCCCTTTGTCCTGCTCCCCGTCCTTGTCTCTCTTTCCCTTGGTTCTGCCTCCCGTCCTTTTTTCCTTTCTTGCTCCATCTCTCTGTCCTGCTCCCTATCCCTCCCGCGCTCTCTCTGTTTCTGTGTCCTTCCCCTTGCCTTTCCCCACGGTCTCTGTCTTGTTGTTCCCTCTTTGGTTTTCTTGTTTTCCGGGTGGCTGGGCCCGGCTACCCGCGGGGGTGCTTCGGCTGGGAGGTTTGGGGTGGGGGGCCTGGCCGTGCCGGTGATGGCGGGGAAATAAAGCCTGAAACGGCAATCGAGAAGCGATGCCCTGCCTGTGCTGGGGCTGCCCTGCAGAGGCGTGGGGCCGGGCCCTCTGCAGGTCCCGAGCACTCCCCGAAACTGCGTGTGGGGCCCCGGGGGTGCAGGCCTGTGGGGTGGCTACGCTCGGCGTCGCCCGTGGGCACTGCAGGGTCAGAAGTGGAGAACAAGTTTTCTGTTCCTGGGGCTTGACAACAGGCTCGCGTGGCTGATTTGGGGGCTCGGAAACAGACCGAGCTGCGCGGCTTTGGGCCCAGAAACAGAAGTCCGGCCCTGCGTGTTTGGGCCTTGAGAACAGGCTCAGCAGCCGGGTTTTTTTGGCTCCCAAATGGGCCCCGAGTCAGCTGGTGTGGGGGCCAAAAGCGGGAGCCGGCTTGGCTGGTTTTGCAGGTGGGTGGGAGGGTGTTGGGGGCTGCGGGGGGAAGCGGGGGGCGGGCAGGGTGCGTGGTCCCTCCCCGTAGATGGGGGTCTGGTTGTGTCGGACGCCGAAGTTCGGGAGGCCGGCACGCAGCAGGCCGAGCTCAACATCTGCGATGGTCTGTGGGGGCGAAAGGCGCTTTTCAGACCCCACGTGCCCTCTTTGAGTCCAGCTCTTCTTTCTGCGGTGCTCGGAATAGTTATTAAGTAATTAATCGCCCAAACTTAACGAATATTTACTTGGCGTGTAACTCTGATGTTTAATCCTAATGCTCCAGTTCTGACAGCAGTTGATATGCAACCTTATGGAAAGCCCAGACCGTTGCACGTAGCTGGAGCTTGTAAGGAGAAGCAGCTGAAATCAGCCGGAGCTTCAGTGCGGAGCTGGGGCTTCAACGAGCCAGAACTGTAGCAAGCGGGAGCTGGAACGAGGCGGGGTGTCCGCTGTCTGGAGCGTGCATTAGCCAGAGGCAAAAGTACCTGCGGCTGTAACGAGCAGGGGGCGCGATTAGCTGGAGCGTCTTTTCGCTGGAGCGTCCGTCGGCCGGCCTGCGCTCCCAGCACGGCGGAAGAGCGGCCGGGCGCAGGCAGGGCTGTCCGCAGCAAGCAGCTCCGAGCAGCAGGGAGGTGAGTTGTCCTTCTGCCAGCGGGGAGCCCGGCCTCTTCCCTCGGGCATGCAATCCACGCCACGCTCCTCTCTCTGCGTGGAGTGTCTCTCCCGGTCCGTTCCCGCGGGCAGAAGCGAGGTGGGGGTCCCCCGGCTCACCTGGGGCAGCCCCCCCTCCCCGCGAGGGGGCACGGGCGAGGTGTCGTCGTCCCCTCGGTACCGGGCAAAGGGGAGAGAAACCGGCTGGCGGGAGCTCCTGGGGTGCAGAGCCCTTCCGGCAGAATCCTCCCCTGTCTTTTCACCATTGGCTGGGTGTGACAAGCAGGTTCATTTCTTTGTCTCCTCTTCTCCCAGCGTCACCTTCCGCGTCACACGAAGAAAATCCTGCGTGGTTAATTCCGCTTGCTGCTCAGGTAATCGCACGTATCGGGCTGCGGGAGCGGAGAGAAACACTTGCGAGTTCGAGGGCACTACAGATGCTCCACGTTAAACCCACAGAGAAGGCAAATTTGCTGCTAGTGCCGAAAAGCTGATGGAAAAATTGCTGTTAACAGATCGTGCCCTGTTCCTGAACTGGTCTCTTGATGTGTTTTTGTTTCAGGTGAAAGAATGAAATTTCCTGTCTGGTAAATTCAGAGCTGCCTGTTAGCTTCATTAGGGGGTCGAGTGTTTCTCTTCTCTCTGTTCATACTGATTTTATGGGCAAGCTGGAAATAGCCTTTTACTTTTTTATGTATAACTGAATTCTTAGGAATATGTGGTGTCCCTGTAGTTCATTTTTGAGCACCTAGATGCCAGTAGAAATGTAATGAGTGAAACATGATGGGAACTGGTACTTGATTTTTATTTGGTTTTTTTTTTTTTTCCCTTCCCCATTAAGAGTGTTGATGGCACGTTGTCCCGTGGCACAATCCCCATTCCGTTCAGCGGAGTCTTCAGTCTAGGACTTTTAAGTGAAAAAGTTTGTCCTTCCAAAAAGGGACTAGTCATTCCTAGGACCGAGGCATAGACTTGCAAGGAGAGTCGCTTAAGTACGTGATCGGAATGAAGGCCAACTTTCAGTTGATGTTGCTGCTGTTGGTCTTTGCTTTCATTGATTTCTCCACCACTCCCTCATGGTTGGGAGCTCTGAATCGTAATGTTTTTCAGTCTCTAACACATTTCCACCCCCACCCCTCAAAAAAAAGCAGAGGCAGTGTCTGAAAGTTAATTAGTTTCCTCACAAATGCGTGAGTAAATAAAATGTGAGTTATGATGATTAAAACCATAGAAATGACACCAGTCTTGCAGATCTGGACTATTTCTGAACAGGCATTCATCACATGCAAAAGCCGTCAGGGTACGGATCACCTGCGCTTCATGCTCTGACAAGACAAAATGCTGAGGCAGGGATGAGCTCTGAAAGAAGAAGGGGGGAAAAAAAAAAAAAAGAAGGATACAGGGTCACGGTTTTGTTTTGTTGTTGTTTGTTCTTCGAGAGTGCAATATTGACTGGTGCCAGCCTGCAGAGCTCTTCTGCTGCCTGACCTCTCCTTCTCTTTCGTGGCTGTAATTGTCGTTTGGATAATTGTAGAAGAGCAAGTAAGTTATTTGCCTCTGTGAATGTGCTGGTAATACCAGGGAGGCAAATGCTTGAACCAGTAGTGAATAACTGGGCTACGAGTAGAATTTCTGAAGGAAGAACAGCAGCAGCAACAGGAAGCAAATAGCAAGTGACCAAAAACTTGCGTGTGTCAAACGCATCAAAGCTTTCTTGCCGAATGTTGTTTGGCAATATGTTCCAAATGGCTTTTTTTGGTAAACGTAAATTTTCAGGAAGTTCAGGGCTGTGTGTGGCAAGACGTGTCCCTCTGCGTACGCGTCCTGCTACGGAAATAGCATGGGTCAGTGGCAAGTCCAGCGGCAGGGCTGCTGTTCCCTGCTCTCGACGTTGCCGTAGTAGTGTTGCAGTATTTAGACCTTCACGGACGGGCTGAGGAATGGAAGGAGAATGCCCGTTTTCTGTAAGGGCTCAGAATGCCGACCCTTTTCTCTGCCTGCCGCTCCCCTGTGCGTGAGATGAAGCTGTTTTATTTTTCTCCCTTGTTCCTGGTCTAAATATTTCTGGAGCTGTTCCTGCTGTGGGTTTGCAATTGGTGTTACTGCGTGTTTGTAGCGTTCTGGCGATGGGTCGTTTCTACTGTGGCGAAGCGTCGAGATACGGTTTTGGGTTTAAAGCGTCAGAAACTACGTTCACCGGAACCGGTAACTCGCGGCGTAGGGGAAACCGATCTGGCGCGTGCAGCTGTGCTCGCAGGGGTGCTCGGTGGCTCCTCATCAAAACGGCAGGGTGCGTGCGTGGACATCCGTAGGGTTGCGCTCTGGGTCCGAGAGCGTTAACGTATTTTTGCTGTTGGAAGATGGAATGGAGCGTGTGCCTGTTAAATCTCAGGGCGGTCAAAAGCTAGGAGGGACCCTGAGCGGGTTTGGTGGCACAACTGCGGTTTTAAAAGATCTTGCCCGTTTGGAGCAACGGCCTGGAAATAATGATTCCTTTTTTGCAACGAGGCAGTTCACAAGGACAGATGTGTTGCTGTGCTCTTTAGCAAAAATACTCAACTTGGGACGTATAGGGTGATGAAGCCTCGGCTGTACTAAGGCTTGAGAAAATGTAGGTAGGTCTCCATGTGTGTCACCTGCGTGTATCTAGGAAAGTGAGTTCTAGTGAAAGTAAAGTTGCCAGTGAGTCAAAAAAGAAAGGAAAAAAAAAAAAAAGCACAGTTGTCTGAAAAATGCAAAAGCTCTAGTGGCCCGTGTCAACAACCGTACCGAAGATGACGCAAAAATAGTTTTTCCTCCGCTCAGTCGTACTGTCTTCACAAACCTTCACAAAAAAAAAAAAAAAGGCAGCTTTGGGTTCCTACCCAGCTTTGTGCTAATGTTTTTTTTTCTTCTCTCAGCTGGATGTCAGCTGGCACCGTTTTGCCGTGGTTGCCCTTTCTTCTGCCGTGACGGTACGAGACAGACGGAAAGATTCCGTAGTGGCCTGCAAGTACAAGGTACGCCTACGATGTGTGTCTGCGTTTTTGCAAAGGTACTTGCGGTACGGACTTTAACGTTGAGAGTGTGCCAGCTCTCCTTCTACTTTTTTTTACATGAAATATTTTAACACAAATACTAAAAATAAGTTCTGTTCTGGAGCATGTTACACCTATACAAAGTTTACTTCCCTCAGTTTATTTTCTCTTCCTGAAAGCATAATCTTCTGTTTCTGTGTGCTTGCTAGTAAATGATACTGTGAAGCTAATTTTGTACTAAAAGAGGGAAGAAACTGTTCGTAAGAGTTCAGCTGTTCAGAAGAAACAGACTTTGTTTTCATGATAAAACCTTTATGCTTTTACAGTCAATGATTTTTTTTTTTTTTTTAAATATCTTATAGTAGTACTCAAAAACGTTACGGAGATAATTAGCATCTGTACTAAAAGCAGTCAAGGTCAAAGAAGAGACGCGGGCAAAACAGGACAAATGGGCGTCGCATCTGTGTGTTTTCCAGGCTTTCCCAGGAAGCATTAGCAGCCTTGTAACTAGTGACAGTGAGGCCTGAGGTGGTTTTGATGAGTTACTGCTTCAGTAATGTATTTTTTCCTTTAACCTACAGTGTGTAATTGTGACTTCAGTTGGAAAGAGATTTTCCAAAATGGAAGTCTTTCTCTCTCAAAGAAATTTTGTTTTATGAACTTCCCATCAGAGTGGATCTTCAGAGGTGATCGACTTGACAGTAGAAGTCATCAGTAACAAGACTTTTCACTCTCTTTAAAAAAAGAGGGGGAAAAAAAAAAAAGTCAATTTCCTTCCAAAGACCCAAGCACAGCCCATCTTCCTAAAGTTGATGGCATCGCTGGTCTTTGGTTTCTCAGTTGTAGCAGTCGAGATAACATGAAAACGTGTTGCTCTGCATGCTTCAGTACTGCCAAAAGCATTAGGAAACCCACCAGTCCTTTTTGGTAGTCTGAGGTATTGCAGCAGTGGGGATTTTACAAATTGACTTGCATTGTTTAAACTGTAACTGCCAAATAGCTGTAGTATATGATTTGTTAGGTGTATGTAAGCAGTTAGGTATTTGTCTAAATGTTTAAAAAGAGAGGCAACTGAATGTTATGGGTTTTTTTTTTTTCCTGATGTTTTGACGGAGTGCTCTGAAGTACTTTCTTTCTGTCTGGCTTTCAATGGTGCGTGTCCCTGGCAGTTCAGTAGCACCTCTCTTGGGCAGCTCAGCTGGCCAGGTGTCCCTCCGCGTTATGCAACACGCACAAAAACCCCTAGTCCCATTAAAACTGTGTACTTTGGAGAGAGAGAATTTAATGGTATGAATTCAGAGCTGTGCAAGTTAAGGTAATGGAAAAGGAAAATCAAATACTTATACTATAAAAGTATTTTTATTGGATGTATATAAACATGGGCACACCTTTTTAGTGTAAAGTGAATGATTGAGATTTATTCTTTATTTTTCATTTTGCTCTTTGAAGTTTTCCACTTCGCTTTCAGCTTTATTCACCAAACGAGCAAGATGCAAAGCAGCAGCAGCAGCAGCAGCGCAAGGGCTGTAGCTGTTGCGGTGGATCCATAAGCGTAGATTCTGATTGTGTACGACCTCGTCCCGCAGCCTCCCAGGGTTATCTCCCTGCAGCAGTGCCGTAAGGAAGGGAGGAGACGTTTTCCAACACCGGCGAGAGCGTTTACTTGTATGCTAAGAAGGTGTTCAAAATGGTATCGATTAGCCTAAGTGCTGATTTTAAGTGTTCCAATCGCTCTTAACTTGTAAAGGAGGTGGTGTATTTCGAGCTGACCTGTTCACCTGGCATCCTCCTTTAGCTCAGCGACTCTTCTTGTGCACCCCCAGCCTCTGCTGGCAGGGCGGTATGAGAAGCTGGAAGGTCCCTGACTTAGTCTAAACGCTGCTTAGCAACAACTACAGCATCGGTGTGTTGTCAACATTGTTCTCATTCTAAATCCAAAATGGCCCTGTACCAGCTAGTCAGAAGAAAATGAACTTTATTCCAGCCGAAACCAGGACAACCCCAAACCCCCTGATTCTGGGTCTGCAACGGAAAAAACCAAACAAATTTGGGACTCCTGGGAAAGCCAAATCCGCCTGGATTGGTGCAGCTGGAAAGCAAAAAACCCACCCCATTTTCATGCACAAAACCGCAACCAAAAGATCACCCCTTTTTATGTTGTGGAAAAGCACTGAAACACACCCCAAACTGAGTATTTTGAAAAAGCAGAAAACTCCCCAGTTTGGGGAAGATTGGGGGTGAAGCACAGGCAGTTTGAGGGGTGTTGCCGGGGGTCCTCCCAGTGTGGATGATCTGGTGTGGATGCTCTGTTGCGGGTTATCCCAGGCGAGTTACCTGCTGTGGATCATCCTGGGTGGACTCCCTGGGGTAAGGTCATCCCCACCCGTGTCCCCCCCATGCACCTTTGTACCCTCACCTACCCTCTCCCCCGCTTGTGTTTCTCCCCCATATGCCCCCTGCTGCTCCAGCCCGCCCCCTTCACCCATGCGAGTTTTTAACCCACGCGAGTTGTTTCCCCCCGCGTCCCCTGCTCTCCTATCTCCTGCCCCCCCCCGCTTCCTTTCCCTCCTCTATATTCCACCCCCCCCCACCACCACCCGTCAGGCTCCAGACCCCTGGCATGCTGCCTGCACCCCATTCTCTGTCATTTTTTCTTCTTCTTTTCCTTGCAAGTTGTTGTTGTTGTTGTTGTTTCTTTTTAATGATTAGACTGTTTTCGTTTCAAGCCACGAGTTTTCTCACTTTCGCCCTTCCGCTTGTCTCCCCGTCCCACTGGGGGCGGTGGAGCGAGTGAGCGGTCGCGTGGGGCTTTGTTGCTGGCTGGCGTTAAACCACGACACGAGGTGAGTTGCAAGCCCTGCCTGGCTAATGCTGGAGGCTCTCTATGTTCGTCCTGCCATCTTGACGGGCCGTCCTTGTTCTTCATTGCCGCTTTATAGCGAGCGCCTCTCGCTCTGTAAGCGGCAGTACTGGGGCCGTGCAGGTACTGCGTGTTGCAGGCAGCAAAGGGCAATTGCGTCGCTTGCTGGCGGGAGCGGCAAGGAGTGCGGAGCCACGCTCCTGTAGGGAGCAAAGATGGAACCTCGAGGGCTCTACGGTCATCTGCTGAGGACTACTAATATCCCGACAGGCCTCTTTGCTATCCCTGCTTCACGGCTGATTCCTTTGCACGCCGGAGGGCGGGGCGGTAAGTAAGTAACACCGTGCAGCGTCTCTTCGATAAGAGACAAGCCCCGCACAAGAAGCCTTGCGTGCGCGCAGGACTGGGAGAGCAGAGTTCTGACGGCACGGAGGTGAGGAAAGGTGCGCCCACCCCAACTGAGCCCCAGGGTCGCCAGGGTATCGCTCGCTTGCAGGTGGGCCGCTGGCATCTGGTGCGCTGGGACGCGGCGTTTCCTGCTGAACAGAGCTGCCCCTCTGGCACAGAGCAGCTTTGGGTCTCTTGTGGCCTGCCTTCAGGCTGTCAGCTGAACCAGGCGTTATTTTTTGTTTTTAAAATCTGTCGCCAGCATCTGTTGACTGGCTGCTGTCACTCCTGCAACCCTGATGCCACATGCAGAGGGATACAGCGGTCCCTGGGGGCTTGGTCCAGGGGACCACCCCCCGCTCCCCCCTGCCGTTTGCAGGCTCCCTGTGCTGCTTCTCCTCTCTAGATAATGGGGTGGGGGGGCAGGGGCAGAAGCGACCACCCGACTTGTCTGTTCTTTGCACTTGACTGCTGTAAACGCTCCAGGCACTCGGGTGCTTTTTGGAACGGAGGCGCTGAAGATGACTGCCCGGGCTGCGAGTGGGGAAAGGGCAGGGCAACGTAAGCCCTGTGCCCCCAGTAAGTAGTTGCCGCCTGTGTCTGGTCTCTGCTGGGCTGAGCTGTCAGTCATCCCTCGTGCAGCCGATACTCCGAAGAGGATCGTTGTGGGGATGCTGCTGCCCGGCGACCAAAATGGGGTCCTACAGCTCGGAGGCTGCAAAGGCGCGGTGGTGCCCCTGTAACGGCACCCGTGGTCCAACGGTAACGGCAGTGCGGCACGGGGGGAGAGTGCCGCCGCGCTCGTTGCTTCCTCCCGGTAAGGAAACGCCGGTGCCGCCCCACGTGCGCGGTGTGGGCGGGCGCTCAGCGCGCAAAGCGCGGAACAGCAGCGCCGGCGCCGCACAGGTGCGCAGCAGCGCCGCCGCCTCGGGTGCTGCCGCCTTGTGGGCAAAGTGTGGTACTGCGGCCCGGCGTTCGCGCGCCGGCCCTGACCCCTCCGGCGCGCCGTCCGGGAGCACCGTGGCGGCGCGCAGGGCGCGGGTCTCGGCGGCAGCGGGCGAGCGCCGGGACCGCGGGTGAGGCGAGCGACCCGCTCCGGCGGTGGCGGTGGCGAGGGGTGCCTCCTGGCCGGCCGGGGCTGGCGGGACGGGAAGCTGCGAAGCGGCCGCCGCGGCGGCAGGCTCCCGGTCCGCCGGAGGCGAGCCGGGCCAGGGCAGCGCCGGTCAGTTTCCCGAGAGCCGATAGAAGGGAAGAGGGGGCGGAGGCGGGCACCCCCCAGGCGCGGCCAGCGGGCGCCTCCCCGAGTCGCCGGAGCTCCGACACGGCGTCGCGGCAACCGCGCATGCGCGGGGGCGCTCCTGGCGTTGCCCAGCAGCCGGAGCGCGTTACGGCAGCCCGGCAACCGCGCATGCGCGTTGCGCCTTTTACGGCGCTCGCCGCTGTTGCCTGGCAACCAGAGCGCGACACGACGCCTCGGCCACCGCGCATGCGCGGCTGCGCGGTTTACGGCGCTCCTGCCGTTGCCCAGCAACCGGGGCGCGTTACGGCAGCTCGGCAACCGCGCATGCGCGGTGCGCCTTTTACGGCGCTCGCCGCTGTTGCCTGGCAACCAGAGCGCGACACGACGCCTCGGCCACCGCGCATGCGCGGCTGCGCGGTTTACGGCGCTCCTGCCGTTGCCTGGCAACCAAAACGCGGCCCTGGCGGTCGGGAGCCGCGCATGCGCGGTGGCGGCTCTTGCCGCCCTCCTGCTGTTGCCTGGCAACCAAAACGCGGTACAGCAGCTCGGGAGCCGCGCATGCGCGGTAGCGGCGCGTTTCTCCTGCGCTCTCTTCCGCCACCTATTGAACAGAGTTCGGTACTGCGGCTGGCGTGCCGCGCATGCGCGCTGGCGCGTTGCGCCAAGCGCTCGCCGCTGCCACCCCGCGACCAATGTTCGGTACTGCAGCTCGGAGGCTGCGAGTGCGCGGGGCTGCCCCGGTCCTGCACGTGCCGTCCGACGGTAACGGCAATGCGGCACCGGCGGGAGGTGCCGCCGCGCTCGTTGCTTCCTCCCGGTAAGGAAACGCTGCCGGCAAGGAAAGCTGGCACGGGCTGTCGCTCCCCGGCCTCCCTCTCCTCGCGGCGCGGGAGCACGAAGGGACAGGCGGGGCGCTTACCGGCTGCGGGCAGGAGCTGCTGCGGCTGAAGCTGGAGAGGCCACAGAAAGGTAGAGAAGAAGAAATGGAAGGCCGGCCGGCCGG
The DNA here is from genome assembly GCF_964188355.1 of Buteo buteo. Lineage (NCBI taxonomy): Eukaryota > Metazoa > Chordata > Aves > Accipitriformes > Accipitridae > Buteo > Buteo buteo. Next base: position 134,302 of record NW_027439329.1, read on the forward strand.
CCGGCCGGCAGCTGCCTCCCGCTGCAGGCAAGAGAGAGCCTGCCTCTCCGCGTGTGGAAGGATCCCTCTTTGTAGTCCGCAGGGTCCGTATGCAGCACCGACGGTGCGGTACGGCCACGTAGCGTGCGAGCGAGCGAGGCTCCGTGCCTAGGAAGCCTCGTCTTGCAAGACCTATGAGACGCGTGTTCTCCTAGGGGGAGGACGGCCGTGCCGCCGGAGTTACAGAAGAGGAGGGGAGCGGGAGAGGAGCAGAAAGAAGCGCCTGAACTGGGAAATTCTCCTGGCAGCGCCAAGAACAAGAGATGTGGTGAGCCCCGGGCCCTCGGGGCCCTGACTCCCCTCTTCTGCGTTCTGGTCCCTCCCTGCCCCTCCCCTGGTCCCCTCTCTTTCCCACACCGCTGCCTGGTTTTTTTCTTTTTTCTTTTTTTTTTTCTTTTTCTTTTTCTTTCCTCCCTTGTACCTCTGATACTGAAAAGCCGGTCGAAGAAACTCCCTAAGACTCGTTTTGGAGTTTTAGAAAGCAGGCATTCTTCATTGCAGCGCTGGATGCACGGGGGATAGTTCCACCTAGCGTGCATGCCACAGCTTTAGCACAAACAGGTTATATAGAATAAGTAATTGCATGTTAATCAGATTAGAATACATATACGTAAAAACGATGGCAACCGATTATCATAGTACTGCCTACATCCGATCACGCGCAATGAAGGATCCGTTTGAGTCGAAGGGCCGCTTTTGCGACCACCGACCCATTTGAAGTTCTTGCTGGCTGTCCTTGAAGTCTTTATTCTTGTCCTTGTTCTTTGATCTTGAAGCTTAACGCAGTTTCAATCACGTGTGGTCGGTTTCAGCATTGTTCTCGTCTAGCGTACAGGAACATCTAGTCATAAGAGCAAAGAACTGCAAAACTTAGGAGTACCTACCTCTGCTAGTCGATTGCTTGGCTATACTTTTGTCTATTGTTTCAATGGTAGTGTTAGTATAAGATTTCTAATAATTATTTACCAAATCTCACTTTTGCAGTCACCTAGCAGCAAACCAGTTTCCACAGCTGGTACAAAATATTAAAACCATCCCAATATTTAGACGGGCCATACAGAATGTATGGAAATATGCTATCAGAGGTGTCTGAGGGGCAGGGGGAGCGCCGGGGGGCCGCCCCGAGCCCCGGAGCAGACTCGCTGGCGGGACTCGATAGGCACGCGACCGACTGAATAAACGCTGGCCGTCCGTCCTCTTTGCCCTCCGGGCTGCGTTTGCGCTCCCTTTGCACGGGGCGAGGGGCCGTGAGGGAGCCCAGGGGAGGAGGAGGAGGTGAGGCGCTGGGGGGGTCGGGCCGTGCCCCCCCTGTTCCTGCTGGGCTCCAGCTGTTGCAAATATTCTGGTAAAGAAATCAAAATTTAATCACATAGAAGAGTTAGCTTTGATTAAGAAGTAAAATTGTGAAGCATAACGTATAGGATTGTTAAGTTTGAAACGTAGCCATAGAAACTTTAGGAGCTGTGTTACGCGTGACTCTAGGAACCTTAATATTGTTAAAGTTTGAAAGAGCTAACCCTAGAAACCTCACCAGGAAGTTACTGGCTTTTCTACGTTCTGTTTCAGGAAACTAAGGAAACTGTCGTGGACACCAGTTTGCTGCTTGGAAACCCCCTTACCCTTCCCATCTCGATTTGAGCATCGAAGATGCCAGTCAGCAGAGCTAAGTGTAACTGACCAATGATTGTTTTTAAATAAGGCTATTGATAAGGTTATACAATCAAAGGACCGATCGTTATAAAGGTTAAATTTAAGAACGAGCATAGTATGCATTTTTACAGAAGGAGCTTAGGTAACAATGACCCGACAGAAAAAGTCTGTGAAAACTGATGGATTTTGATACTAAGTGGGGCACGCCTTTGGAGGAGCGATCCCCCGTGTCCCCAGCGCTGCGATAAACAAAGTGCCTGCTTCTTAACTTCACGTTGGTGTTAAGGAGTTTTATTCTGTATTTTGGTAACGGTTTTGGCGACCCAGATGAGACCTTGCGAGTGAGACTGGACGAGATTGAGTGTCGATCGAACTCCGGCCGGCACCGAGGTATTCTCGGGGAGAACCGTCACCCTCGACTCGCAAAGCTCCTCGCAGCGTTCCCTGGAAAAAAGGTGAGGCGCTGCTGCTTTGGAATTTGTTTGGAAAGCCTGCCCGTGAGGCGTGGCGAAAGCTTTGCAGGGTTGGGGCTTGGAGGGTACCCGTCTGCAGTGGAAGCCTAGGCGTCTGCCCGTAAGTCATAAGCGAAACCTATTGCTGGGTTGGACTTTGTGTATTATTTGGGACAATTGTCATTTGCATTTGTTTGGTATTTGGTATTTGAATGTATAGAAGTATAATGGCAGTAGCAAAATTGTTTAAGAATAAGAGTGCAGGAAATGGAACTGCTGATGAAAAGATACCAAAAACATCAGCGTCGGGATGTTTATTGGCACGTTGGGGTGAGTCGCAGGAAAAATGGTAAACAAACAGAGCTTACAGTTACAATACTATATTGCAATTACTGTCGTTTTGTAGGAGAGAGAGTAACTGGAATAAAGTGCCATAGGTAGATTTGTTCTTTTTAAGTGAACGTATCTGACGGGGACCGGAAGGGAGTCTCCCAGCAGAACCTCTGGTTACAGCTAAACTGGGAGAACAGAAAATTGAATTTGCATTGACACTAGAGTCACCTTTTCAGTTTTAAATACCTTAGAGGGAGAGTTAAGTTTTGAAGAAATTGGTGGTGTCGGTGCAACAGGTGAACGAGAAACTAGACCCTTCTTTAAGTCTTTCACAATGAAATTAGGAAAGCAACGGGTCACTCAGCAGTTTTTGTATGTGCCAGATTCTCCTAAACTCCTGTTAAGGAGAGATCTATTTGAGAACTTAGAGGCAGAAATTAAATTTAAAAATGGAGAGATTAAAATTTTAATTCCAGAAACTAAACGTATCGAAGCAGTGGCTTTGTTGTTAACAGGATGGTTACCGACAGCAGAAGATTATACCAGTCAAAGTCTAATGCTGTAATTCCAATCGTCTGGACTGGGAAGTTCCTGGTAAATCCGAAAAGCAGAACCTCTGAGAGTTGATTTAAAGCCAGGATGGAATCCGGTAAGAATGAAACAATACCCCCTAAAACCGGAAAGTCAGAAAGGGTTAGTAATGGTAATACAAACATTTTTAAGATACAAATTGTTAACAGAATGTGAATCCAGATATAACACCCCGATCTTGCCTGTTAAAAGGCTAATGAAAAAGATGATAGATTAGTTCAAGACCTCCTCAGAGCAATAAATCAAATAGTACAAGATATTCATCCGGTAGTAGCAAATCCTTATACTTTGTTAACAACCCTAACGGAGAAACAAGAATGGTTCACAGTGTTAGACCGAAAAGATGCCTTTTTCCGTATTCCCTTGGATCCCAATAGTCAAGAGGTTTTTGCTTTGGAATGGGAAAATCCTGAGACTGGGAGAAAAACACAATGTACGTGGACAGTCTTGCCTCAAGGCTTTAAGAATAGTCTTACCATTTTTGGAAATCAATTGGCACGAGAATTAGAGATTTGGAAGAAAGAAAATAATCAAGAAATCTTGTTGAAATATATGGATGATCTGTTAATTGTAGCCGAGACGGAAGAACAATGCACAAAGTTAACTATTAACTTTTTGAACTTTTGGGGAATCGGTGGATATCGAGCGTCAAAAGAAAAAAAAAAAAAAAAAAACAGAAAGAAGAAACTTATGTAAATGAGTTTTAAAATCCTAAAAGGGCAGAGACAATTGGGAACTGAGAGAAAAGAGGCAATTTGTCGTCTCCCCGAACCTAAGACTAAAAAAATTAATGACGAGCATTTCCGGGAGTGGTCGAGTGGTGTCACCTGTAGATTATAAATTGTGGCTTGCTGGCTTGACCTTTATAGGAGCAGCTCAAAACCTCAAACAACGGATTGGACCGATGCTGAGAAAGCTACTTTCCAAGAATTGAAACAGGCTGTAATAGGGGTGCCAGCCCTAGGCCTGCCAGATCTCACAAAGACACTTGAACTTTTTGCTCGTGAAAGAAGAGGTACAGCTCTGGGTATCCTGGCCCAATATTTAGGGCCAAGTGGGCGAGCTGTGGCCTACTTCTCGAAGCGATCAGATAATGTGAGTCTGGGATGCTCCGGTCGTCCGAGAGCCGTCGCTGCAACTGTGCTACTGATCCAGGAAGTTCGTAAGTTTAACCTGAGGACAAAGGATTACTGTACGTTTCCCATATGATAACTGTTGTGCTAAAACAGAAAGGGGGGCATTGGGTATCCCCTAGCAGGATGCTGAAATGCCAAGTGGTGTTGCTGGAACAAGATGACGTTTACCTAAAAGCTACTACCACCGTTAACCCTGTCGCGTTTTCAACAACTGCTCAAGTTAAAGGAGAACTGGAACATGACTGCTTGCAGACAATCGAAAGAGTTTACTCCAGCCGACTGGATCTCTGAGATGTGCCGCTAGAAGAAACGGATTGGGAACTATATGCCGACGGAAGCGGTTCCATCTGTGAAGGAAAACGTTTATCAAGATAGACGATAACTACTGAGGAGGTAATTGCGTTGCCAGCTTTGCCTTCGACGATATCTGCCCAAAAGGCTGAATTGATAGCTCTTATTCGAGCTCTGGAACTAAGTCAAGGAAAGCGAGTCAACACTTGGACAGACTCAAAGTATGCTTTTGGAGCAGTACGCGCACATGGAGCGATGCGGAGAGAAAGAGGACTGTTACCTGCACAAGGAACCACCATTCAGCACGCAGAACAAATACCGGGATTGTTAGAAACCATTCAAAAACCAACAGCAGTCACGATAATGCACTGTAAAGCACATCAGTTAGGTAAGACCGGTCCGAACGCAGGTAACCGACTGGCCGATAAAGCTGCTAAAGAGGCTGCAGAAAAAGGCATCCTAGCACTAGTTCCAGAGAAAAGTATAAAGTTGCCTAAAGAAGCTCCAAAGTATAATGAAAAAGATGAAGAAATAATTATTAGATTGCAGGCTAACAAAATGAAACAGGATAGGCTGTAACACCGACAGGTCAAATAATAGTCCCACCCACAATAATAAGAGAAGCTGCCCGAGCTGAACATCACAAAGTATACTGGGGAACAGAAAGTGAAATATGACAAAGATTGCTTAAACAATTATAAGCGGATGTGAAATTTATATATAAAATTATCCCCGAATCAGTAATAAGATCATCTTTGGGATTATTAAAGAAGGAAATTTTTTTAGGAGAATATTAGCAAATTGATTTTATAGAATTGCCTTGAAAAGAAGGATCTATCCTAGTTTTAGTTGATATCTTTACTGGGTGGCCCGAGGCTTTCCCTTGTCGCACCGAGAAAGCAAGGGAAGTAGTCAAAGTCTTGCTCAAAGAGATAATACCAAAATGTGGGGTGCCTGTAAGAATGTCATCTGACAATGGCCCTCATTTTATAGCAAAGATTAGGAGACAAGTTGAGCAAAGTATTATCTATAGATTGAGACTATCACACCCCACATAGACCACAAGCAAGTGGGGGAAAAAAAAAAAAAAAAAAAAAGAGAGAGAGAGAGAGAACGAACTATACCCTTAAGCAACAGTCGAGTAAAATTTGTCAGGAAACCTCACTCCTCACATGGGTTAAAGCATTACCCATGGCTCTATTAAGAATCAGAGTATAGCCAGAAGAGAAAGAAAATTGAAGTCACTATGAAATATTGTACGAAAGACCATATCAAGAGTCCTATGTTCTGAGTATCTTGAGTGCCTTTGGAGATAGGTTTTTAAAAGGTGTTATGATTTCTTTACGTAATTCTTTTCAGGAACTTTGTCAGTATGTCTCCACAGCTGGACCCTTAGAATTGGACGTAGCAGCGCATCCCTTCCGACCGGGAGATTAGATTGAATATATATAAAATCACGGAGAAGTGGAAAGGACCGTATCGAGTCATTTTAACAACCCTTATAGCAGTAAAGGTCTGGGAGAAGAACCTTGGCTTCATTATTCAAGAATAAAGAAAGCACCAACAAGAAATTGGAAGTCTAAAGAAACTGGCCCTTTAAAACTGAAAATCTCTAAGTAAGTTTCACATTATCTATTTGGGAAAACAGTTGTGTAAAGTTTATACTATTGGGGTTGCTATTAGGAATATTGTCGAGGGCAGTAATCTTTTTGTGTGTTTTTAGGGTTTGTGTGGGTTTTTTTGAGGGGTTCTAAACATGAGATAAACAAAATGAAACAATTATTGTTTGAGCTATTAATCTTGATGTTAACCGTTTTTGTAATTTGGATTAAAAAAAAAAAAAATCTAGTTTTGTAATTGATTCAAAGTTTGATAAAGACACAAAATTGAACCTCAGTAACAGCCTGCCTTCCGATTCCAAAGTCAGATGAAAATCTAGTTCCGTGGAGAATATTGACATTGAATTTAACCAAAACTTGAGAACAGATGCAGAACAATGAGAATCATTTTAGCAAATTAAATGGGATGGATTTAAAAGGCAATTATTTTTTTAACATTTGAAAGAAGGAGTTAGAGCGTTGTGAATTATAACATTACCAAACCACCCACCTCGTGGACAAAAGAATTAATTTAATCGCCCTTCGGGAGAAACTTGTGCAGGCACCCCTTGGGGCTGTCAGTTGCCAAAAACCGTAGAGACAAGTGCAAAAAGGAACTTGGCATCATATTTGAAATATAAAACGCTGTTTAGAATTTCCTGGAGTTCCAGGATCCTTGTTAGAACCACCCAGAGTCGGGACCGTCTATGGAAATTTAGACTGCTTTAGACAACCAGAGAAAAATCACACATCCTAAACAGAGCTGTATGAAAGTTTATACTTGCAGCTCCTCTGACCCCAAACTCCAAAGACTTTCTCTAGTAGCTAAAGCTCTAAGATGGGGATGTATTTGTAGAAAGTATAATAATATTTTACATGATCTTTGGTCCCCTCTTAATGACGGAAAAAATTTAGCTTGGAGTTGACTGTATTAAAGGACAGGTGAAAAGTTCAGGGTTAACTGTTTGGGTGACTAGTGATGATATATGATCCACTCATCTTTTCATGAAGGAGAAAAGCAAATCGTGGACTTTAGACTTAATAACTCTATCCTCTCTCTGGAAGAAATCTCCCTTGTGGCCTCGCTGGTGGACCTGGGTCAATGGAAAAGATGATACCTGGCAATCGCCAAGTCTTAGAACTAAACTAAGATGGGTATTCAAATCTGTATTTTGACCCCGGTTAACACCTCTTCCAAATGAGATGACTCTTGACATCTTTCATTCCATCAAGGAAGTGCCTGCTGCTTAACTTCCCATGGGTGGTGAGGAGTTTTGTTCCGGATTTCGGTCCCCCAGCTGCGGGCCGGGGCTGGAGGAGCCGCAGGTGCGGGCAGTGAGGCTGATGGGGACGGCCCCTCCCTGGAAAGGGGGGGCTGCCGGGGGAGGGGCCGGGGCGGGGCCGGTGGGAGCCCAGGCAGGAGCGGAGCGGTGGCCGGGCTGCGGCTGCCCCTCGGGAGAAGGTGAGCGGGGCCGGGCGCCCCTCGGACCGCGAACGTCGGAGGCGGGGGTGGCCCGGGGGAGGTGGGGGCCGCCTGTGCCGAGGCCGGGGGCGGGGGGGGAGCTGGGGGCTCACAGGGGGGCTGGGAGCACGTGCGCGCGGGGGGGGGGGGCGGCTCACAGGGCGGCTGGGAGCACGTGCGCGTGGGGGGGGTGCTCACCGGGCCCCGTGGCGGGGCTGCGCAGTCGCCCGGCGGGTCCCGGGGAAAGCCCCGAGGAGGACGGCTGGGTCCGTGTCGCACGCACGGAGCGGCGGCGGGGCCGCGCCGTGCCGGGGCGGCGGCGGCGGGCGCTGCCCGAAGCTGGAGCCGGGCGGGGGGGGGGGCCGCGCCGTGCCAGGGCGGCGGCGGCGGGCGCTGCCCGAAGCTGGAGCCGGGCGGGGGGGGGCCGCGCCGTGCCGGGGCGGCGGCGGCGGCGGGCGCTGCCCGAAGCTGGAGCCGGGCGGGGGGGGGCCGCGCCGTGCCGGGGCGGCGGCGGCGGGCGCTGCCCGAAGCTGGAGCCGGGCGGGGGGGGGCCGCGCCGTGCCGGGGCGGCGGCGGCGGGCGCTGCCCGAAGCTGGAGCCGGGCGGGGGGGGGCCGCGCCGTGCCGGGGCGGCGGCGGCGGGCGCTGCCCGAAGCTGGAGCCGGGCGGGGGGGGCCCGCGCCGTGCCGGGGCGGCGGCGGCGGGCGCTGCCCGAAGCTGGAGCCGGGCGGGGGGGGCCCGCGCCGTGCCGGGGCGGCGGCGGCGGGCGCTGCCCGAAGCTGGAGCCGGGCGGGGGGGGGCCGCGCCGTGCCGGGGCGGCGGCGGCGGGCGCTGCCCGAAGCTGGAGCCGGGCGGGGGGGGCCCGCGCCGTGCCGGGGCGGCGGCGGCGGGCGCTGCCCGAAGCTGGAGCCGGGCGGGAGGGGGGGCCGCACGGACCGGCGCTGGGGGCTCGGCGGGGACTGCGGCTGCGCCGGCGTGGGGGTGGGCGGAAACGGAAGCGGCGTCCCCTCGGGGTCAGGCAGCAGGGCAGGCTGCCTCCCGGGGCATGCCGGGAGCTGTAGTTTTCGCGGACTCGGCGGCCGGGCAGCAGCGCGGCTCTCGGGCGCGGCGTAGTCCTCGCTGCCGCCGCGGCCCCCGGAGTCCGACCAGGTCAGACTCGGGAGCGTTGCCGGTTTCGCGTGGTTTTCCGCGGGCTTCCCGCCGCGCCCGCTCCCCGACCAGCCGTGCGGACGCGCCTCCCGGGCGCATGCGCTGTCCTGCGCGTGGGGCAGCCCGGCGTTCGGTCGCCGGCTCCGGCCCCTCCGGCGCATGCGCGGTGTCCGGGAGCAGCGTGGCGGCGGCGGGCGAGCGCCGAGACCGCGGGTGAGGCGAGCGATCCCCCCCGGCGGGGGGCCGGGGCGGTGGCGGTGGCGGGGGGGTGCCTCCCGCCCGCCGGCCGCCCGGGGCTGGCGGGACGGGAAGCTGCGAAGCGGCCGCTGCGGCAGGCTCCCGGTCCGCCGGAGGCGAGCCGGGCCAGGGCAGCGCCGGGCAGTTCCCCGAGAGCCGATAGAAGGGAAGAGGGGATGGAGGCGGGCACCCCCCAGGCGCGGCCAGCGGGCGCCTCCCCGAGTTGCCGGAGCTCCCCCGGCGCCTTCCCCCGGCGCCTTCCCCCGGCGCCGCTCGGCCCGTGCGGCTGCCCCCAGCTCCAGCCCCTCCCATGAAGCCTGTGCTGTAGCCGCAGGCAGCCCCCGAGCCCTGTCGTGAGGGCAGCAAGCTGGCCCTCCGATGTTCTCGAGTCTCCCTGAACGTGGGTGCCGTTAGCAGCGGCGCGGGGAACGAGCGGCGTCTGCGGAAGCCCCTGCAGAAGGAGGGGCTCCGGCCGGGGTCGAGCTACGGTAATAACGGTCACTGCTGCCTCTTTCCCTCTCCCAGAGGCCACGCTGTGAGTGCGGTTGTCCGCTCGTCCCCGGGGATGCCGTTGACTGCAGCAGCCTCAGGCTCGCGTGGGCTGTCTCTGCCTGGCCTCCCTCTCCTCGCGGCGCGGGAGCACAGAGGGACAGGCGGAGCGCTTGCTGGCTGTGGACGGGAGCTGCTGAAGCTGGAGAGGCCACAGAAAGGTCGAGAAGAAGAAACGGAAGGCCGGCCGGCAGCTGCCTCCTGCTGCAGGCAAGAGAGAGCCTGCCTCTCTGGGTGTGGGAGGATCCCTCCTCGTAGTCCACAGCAGGTCAGACCGCCAGGGTCTGTATGCATGACCAGCAGCGCGGTACGGCCACGTAGTGAGCGAGCGAGCGAGGCTACGTGTCTAGGGGGCCTCATCTCGTAAGAGCTGCGAGGCGCTCGCGTGTTCCGTTATGTGGAGGACAGCCAAGCGACTGGAGTTACAGGAGAGAAGGAGAAGGAAGATTCTGAGCTGGCAAGGTCTCCTGGCAGCTCCAAGAGCGAGAGCTGTGGTGAGTCCTGGGCCCTCGGGGCCCTGTCGCTCCTCTTGTGCGTCCCGGACCCTCCCTCCCCCTCTCCTGGCCCCCTAGCTTTCTCGTGCTGCTGTGACGTTTGGGGTTTTTTTTGTTTTGTTTTGTTTTTTATTTTTATTTTGCTTCCCTGTACCTCTCCTCTTCTGTCTATTCTCTTGTCCTGCTCCCTCTTCCTCTCCCCCTTTCTCTCTCTCTTTCATTCGACTGCCCCCCTTTCTTTTTCTCTCTGCGTTCTTGTCCTGCTCCCTCTCCCCCCCCGCCCCCAGCCCCCCGTCTTTGTCCTGCAGTCAGTCGCTGTTTTTTCCTTTTCCATCTCCTTGTTCTGACCTGCATCTGCCTCTTCCCCCGCCTCCCAATTTCTCTACCCTGTTCCCTGGCGTTCTTCTCCTCTCTGCGCCTGTATGTGCTGCTCTGTGTCCCTGCCTTCCTATCTCTCTTCTTCCTACTTTCTGTTTCTCTCTCTATCCCTTTGTCTTGCTCGCTGTTGCTGTTTATTTTTGTCATTCTGGATCTCACTGTCCCCGTCCTCCTTCCTGTTCATCTCTTACTCTCTGTGACCCTTTGTGCTGCTTCCTGCCCCTTTTTTATTCACCCTCCCTCTCTCTGCAGGGCTCCTGATACCTCTCTTTCTAAATTCCCCAACCCCCTGTGCTTCTCACGGTCTCTGTCTCTGTCAGTGTCTCTCTCTCTCTCGTTGTCATCGTTCTTGTCTGTCGCTCTGTCTTGCTTCCTGTCCCGTCGTTTCTCGCTGTATCCCTTTGTCCCGCTCCCTGCTTGTATTCGTATTCCTCTCTGTCCTGAGGACCGTCCCAGTTTTTGATCTCCGTCCTGCCGCTGTCCTCATTTTTCCTTCTCTGCCATGTTCCCTGTCCCTCTTTCTGTCACTTTTCCTCTGTCCCTGCTGCTTATTTCTCCATCTCTGTCCAGACCCCTGTCCCGTCCCTTCCCCCCCCGCCCCGCCTTGCTGTCCCTCTGCCTTGCTTTCTTGTGCTACCTTTTCTGTCTGTCTTTCTCTGCCCCGTTCCCTCTCCCGCCCTTTCTAACTGTGTCTCCCGTCCAGCTAGCTGTCGCTGCTTTCTTTTTTCTGTTCCTCAGTATTTTTTTCTTTTTTCCATATCTCTCTCCCACTGCCCATCGCAGTTGGTTTTTTCCCCCTCCGATGCTGGCCTGCTCTTTGTCCCTTTTGTCTGTCTCCTCTCTGTCCTTCTGTCATGCTCCCTGTGTCTATTTAATCCCTTCATCTCTGTCCTGCAGCCCGTCGCTAATTTTTGTTCCTCTTCCGTCCCTTTGTCCTGCTCCCCGTCCTTGTCTCTCTTTCCCTTGGTTCTGCCTCCCGTCCTTTTTTCCTTTCTTGCTCCATCTCTCTGTCCTGCTCCCTATCCCTCCCGCGCTCTCTCTGTTTCTGTGTCCTTCCCCTTGCCTTTCCCCACGGTCTCTGTCTTGTTGTTCCCTCTTTGGTTTTCTTGTTTTCCGGGTGGCTGGGCCCGGCTACCCGCGGGGGTGCTTCGGCTGGGAGGTTTGGGGTGGGGGGCCTGGCCGTGCCGGTGATGGCGGGGAAATAAAGCCTGAAACGGCAATCGAGAAGCGATGCCCTGCCTGTGCTGGGGCTGCCCTGCAGAGGCGTGGGGCCGGGCCCTCTGCAGGTCCCGAGCACTCCCCGAAACTGCGTGTGGGGCCCCGGGGGTGCAGGCCTGTGGGGTGGCTACGCTCGGCGTCGCCCGTGGGCACTGCAGGGTCAGAAGTGGAGAACAAGTTTTCTGTTCCTGGGGCTTGACAACAGGCTCGCGTGGCTGATTTGGGGGCTCGGAAACAGACCGAGCTGCGCGGCTTTGGGCCCAGAAACAGAAGTCCGGCCCTGCGTGTTTGGGCCTTGAGAACAGGCTCAGCAGCCGGGTTTTTTTGGCTCCCAAATGGGCCCCGAGTCAGCTGGTGTGGGGGCCAAAAGCGGGAGCCGGCTTGGCTGGTTTTGCAGGTGGGTGGGAGGGTGTTGGGGGCTGCGGGGGGAAGCGGGGGGCGGGCAGGGTGCGTGGTCCCTCCCCGTAGATGGGGGTCTGGTTGTGTCGGACGCCGAAGTTCGGGAGGCCGGCACGCAGCAGGCCGAGCTCAACATCTGCGATGGTCTGTGGGGGGGAAAGGCGCTTTTCAGACCCCACGTGCCCTCTTTGAGTCCAGCTCTTCTTTCTGCGGTGCTCGGAATAGTTATTAAGTAATTAATCGCCCAAACTTAACGAATATTTACTTGGCGTGTAACTCTGATGTTTAATCCTAATGCTCCAGTTCTGACAGCAGTTGATATGCAACCTTATGGAAAGCCCAGACCGTTGCACGTAGCTGGAGCTTGTAAGGAGAAGCAGCTGAAATCAGCCGGAGCTTCAGTGCGGAGCTGGGGCTTCAACGAGCCAGAACTGTAGCAAGCGGGAGCTGGAACGAGGCGGGGTGTCCGCTGTCTGGAGCGTGCATTAGCCAGAGGCAAAAGTACCTGCGGCTGTAACGAGCAGGGGGCGCGATTAGCTGGAGCGTCTTTTCGCTGGAGCGTCCGTCGGCCGGCCTGCGCTCCCAGCACGGCGGAAGAGCGGCCGGGCGCAGGCAGGGCTGTCCGCAGCAAGCAGCTCCGAGCAGCAGGGAGGTGAGTTGTCCTTCTGCCAGCGGGGAGCCCGGCCTCTTCCCTCGGGCATGCAATCCACGCCACGCTCCTCTCTCTGCGTGGAGTGTCTCTCCCGGTCCGTTCCCGCGGGCAGAAGCGAGGTGGGGGTCCCCCGGCTCACCTGGGGCAGCCCCCCCTCCCCGCGAGGGGGCACGGGCGAGGTGTCGTCGTCCCCTCGGTACCGGGCAAAGGGGAGAGAAACCGGCTGGCGGGAGCTCCTGGGGTGCAGAGCCCTTCCGGCAGAATCCTCCCCTGTCTTTTCACCATTGGCTGGGTGTGACAAGCAGGTTCATTTCTTTGTCTCCTCTTCTCCCAGCGTCACCTTCCGCGTCACACGAAGAAAATCCTGCGTGGTTAATTCCGCTTGCTGCTCAGGTAATCGCACGTATCGGGCTGCGGGAGCGGAGAGAAACACTTGCGAGTTCGAGGGCACTACAGATGCTCCACGTTAAACCCACAGAGAAGGCAAATTTGCTGCTAGTGCCGAAAAGCTGATGGAAAAATTGCTGTTAACAGATCGTGCCCTGTTCCTGAACTGGTCTCTTGATGTGTTTTTGTTTCAGGTGAAAGAATGAAATTTCCTGTCTGGTAAATTCAGAGCTGCCTGTTAGCTTCTTTAGGGGGTCGAGTGTTTCTCTTCTCTCTGTTCATACTGATTTTATGGGCAAGCTGGAAATAGCCTTTTACTTTTTTATGTATAACTGAATTCTTAGGAATATGTGGTGTCCCTGTAGTTCATTTTTGAGCACCTAGATGCCAGTAGAAATGTAATGAGTGAAACATGATGGGAACTGGTACTTGATTTTTATTTGGTTTTTTTTTTTCCCTTCCCCATTAAGAGTGTTGATGGCATGTTGTCCCGTGGCACAATCCCCATTCCGTTCAGCGGAGTCTTCAGTCTAGGACTTTTAAGTGAAAAAGTTTGTCCTTCCAAAAAGGGACTAGTCATTCCTAGGACCGAGGCATAGACTTGCAAGGAGAGTCGCTTAAGTACGTGATCGGAATGAAGGCCAACTTTCAGTTGATGTTGCTGCTGTTGGTCTTTGCTTTCATTGATTTCTCCACCACTCCCTCATGGTTGGGAGCTCTGAATCGTAATGTTTTTCAGTCTCTAACACATTTCCACCCCCACCCCTCAAAAAAAAGCAGAGGCAGTGTCTGAAAGTTAATTAGTTTCCTCACAAATGCGTGAGTAAATAAAATGTGAGTTATGATGATTAAAACCATAGAAATGACACCAGTCTTGCAGATCTGGACTATTTCTGAACAGGCATTCATCACATGCAAAAGCCGTCAGGGTACGGATCACCTGCGCTTCATGCTCTGACAAGACAAAATGCTGAGGCAGGGATGAGCTCTGAAAGAAGAAGGGGGGAAAAAAAAAAAAAGAAGGATACAGGGTCACGGTTTTGTTTTGTTGTTGTTTGTTCTTCGAGAGTGCAATATTGACTGGTGCCAGCCTGCAGAGCTCTTCTGCTGCCTGACCTCTCCTTCTCTTTCGTGGCTGTAATTGTCGTTTGGATAATTGTAGAAGAGCAAGTAAGTTATTTGCCTCTGTGAATGTGCTGGTAATACCAGGGAGGCAAATGCTTGAACCAGTAGTGAATAACTGGGCTACGAGTAGAATTTCTGAAGGAAGAACAGCAGCAGCAACAGGAAGCAAATAGCAAGTGACCAAAAACTTGCGTGTGTCAAACGCATCAAAGCTTTCTTGCCGAATGTTGTTTGGCAATATGTTCCAAATGGCTTTTTTTGGTAAACGTAAATTTTCAGGAAGTTCAGGGCTGTGTGTGGCAAGACGTGTCCCTCTGCGTACGCGTCCTGCTACGGAAATAGCATGGGTCAGTGGCAAGTCCAGCGGCAGGGCTGCTGTTCCCTGCTCTCGACGTTGCCGTAGTAGTGTTGCAGTATTTAGACCTTCACGGACGGGCTGAGGAATGGAAGGAGAATGCCCGTTTTCTGTAAGGGCTCAGAATGCCGACCCTTTTCTCTGCCTGCCGCTCCCCTGTGCGTGAGATGAAGCTGTTTTATTTTTCTCCCTTGTTCCTGGTCTAAATATTTCTGGAGCTGTTCCTGCTGTGGGTTTGCAATTGGTGTTACTGCGTGTTTGTAGCGTTCTGGCGATGGGTCGTTTCTACTGTGGCGAAGCGTCGAGATACGGTTTTGGGTTTAAAGCGTCAGAAACTACGTTCACCGGAACCGGTAACTCGCGGCGTAGGGGAAACCGATCTGGCGCGTGCAGCTGTGCTCGCAGGGGTGCTCGGTGGCTCCTCATCAAAACGGCAGGGTGCGTGCGTGGACATCCGTAGGGTTGCGCTCTGGGTCCGAGAGCGTTAACGTATTTTTGCTGTTGGAAGATGGAATGGAGCGTGTGCCTGTTAAATCTCAGGGCGGTCAAAAGCTAGGAGGGACCCTGAGCGGGTTTGGTGGCACAACTGCGGTTTTAAAAGATCTTGCCCGTTTGGAGCAACGGCCTGGAAATAATGATTCCTTTTTTGCAACGAGGCAGTTCACAAGGACAGATGTGTTGCTGTGCTCTTTAGCAAAAATACTCAACTTGGGACGTATAGGGTGATGAAGCCTCGGCTGTACTAAGGCTTGAGAAAATGTAGGTAGGTCTCCATGTGTGTCACCTGCGTGTATCTAGGAAAGTGAGTTCTAGTGAAAGTAAAGTTGCCAGTGAGTCAAAAAAGAAAGGAAAAAAAAAAAAAAGCACAGTTGTCTGAAAAATGCAAAAGCTCTAGTGGCCCGTGTCAACAACCGTACCGAAGATGACGCAAAAATAGTTTTTCCTCCGCTCAGTCGTACTGTCTTCACAAACCTTCACAAAAAAAAAAAAAAAGGCAGCTTTGGGTTCCTACCCAGCTTTGTGCTAATGTTTTTTTTTCTTCTCTCAGCTGGATGTCAGCTGGCACCGTTTTGCCGTGGTTGCCCTTTCTTCTGCCGTGACGGTACGAGACAGACGGAAAGATTCCGTAGTGGCCTGCAAGTACAAGGTACGCCTACGATGTGTGTCTGCGTTTTTGCAAAGGTACTTGCGGTACGGACTTTAACGTTGAGAGTGTGCCAGCTCTCCTTCTACTTTTTTTTACATGAAATATTTTAACACAAATACTAAAAATAAGTTCTGTTCTGGAGCATGTTACACCTATACAAAGTTTACTTCCCTCAGTTTATTTTCTCTTCCTGAAAGCATAATCTTCTGTTTCTGTGTGCTTGCTAGTAAATGATACTGTGAAGCTAATTTTGTACTAAAAGAGGGAAGAAACTGTTCGTAAGAGTTCAGCTGTTCAGAAGAAACAGACTTTGTTTTCATGATAAAACCTTTATGCTTTTACAGTCAATGATTTTTTTTTTTTTTAAATATCTTATAGTAGTACTCAAAAACGTTACGGAGATAATTAGCATCTGTACTAAAAGCAGTCAAGGTCAAAGAAGAGACGCGGGCAAAACAGGACAAATGGGCGTCGCATCTGTGTGTTTTCCAGGCTTTCCCAGGAAGCATTAGCAGCCTTGTAACTAGTGACAGTGAGGCCTGAGGTGGTTTTGATGAGTTACTGCTTCAGTAATGTATTTTTTCCTTTAACCTACAGTGTGTAATTGTGACTTCAGTTGGAAAGAGATTTTCCAAAATGGAAGTCTTTCTCTCTCAAAGAAATTTTGTTTTATGAACTTCCCATCAGAGTGGATCTTCAGAGGTGATCGACTTGACAGTAGAAGTCATCAGTAACAAGACTTTTCACTCTCTTTAAAAAAAGAGGGGAAAAAAAAAAAAAGTCAATTTCCTTCCAAAGACCCAAGCACAGCCCATCTTCCTGAAGTTGATGGCATCGCTGGTCTTTGGTTTCTCAGTTGTAGCAGTCGAGATAACATGAAAACGTGTTGCTCTGCATGCTTCAGTACTGCCAAAAGCATTAGGAAACCCACCAGTCCTTTTTGGTAGTCTGAGGTATTGCAGCAGTGGGGATTTTACAAATTGACTTGCATTGTTTAAACTGTAACTGCCAAATAGCTGTAGTATATGATTTGTTAGGTGTATGTAAGCAGTTAGGTATTTGTCTAAATGTTTAAAAAGAGAGGCAACTGAATGTTATGGGTTTTTTTTTTTTCCTGATGTTTTGACGGAGTGCTCTGAAGTACTTTCTTTCTGTCTGGCTTTCAATGGTGCGTGTCCCTGGCAGTTCAGTAGCACCTCTCTTGGGCAGCTCAGCTGGCCAGGTGTCCCTCCGCGTTATGCAACACGCACAAAAACCCCTAGTCCCATTAAAACTGTGTACTTTGGAGAGAGAGAATTTAATGGTATGAATTCAGAGCTGTGCAAGTTAAGGTAATGGAAAAGGAAAATCAAATACTTATACTATAAAAGTATTTTTATTGGATGTATATAAACATGGGCGCACCTTTTTAGTGTAAAGTGAATGATTGAGATTTATTCTTTATTTTTCATTTTGCTCTTTGAAGTTTTCCACTTCGCTTTCAGCTTTATTCACCAAACGAGCAAGATGCAAAGCAGCAGCAGCAGCAGCAGCGCAAGGGCTGTAGCTGTTGCGGTGGATCCATAAGCGTAGATTCTGATTGTGTACGACCTCGTCCCGCAGCCTCCCAGGGTTATCTCCCTGCAGCAGTGCCGTAAGGAAGGGAGGAGACGTTTTCCAACACCGGCGAGAGCGTTTACTTGTATGCTAAGAAGGTGTTCAAAATGGTATCGATTAGCCTAAGTGCTGATTTTAAGTGTTCCAATCGCTCTTAACTTGTAAAGGAGGTGGTGTATTTCGAGCTGACCTGTTCACCTGGCATCCTCCTTTAGCTCAGCGACTCTTCTTGTGCACCCCCAGCCTCTGCTGGCAGGGCGGTATGAGAAGCTGGAAGGTCCCTGACTTAGTCTAAACGCTGCTTAGCAACAACTACAGCATCGGTGTGTTGTCAACATTGTTCTCATTCTAAATCCAAAATGGCCCTGTACCAGCTAGTCAGAAGAAAATGAACTTTATTCCAGCCGAAACCAGGACAACCCCAAACCCCCTGATTCTGGGTCTGCAACGGAAAAAACCAAACAAATTTGGGACTCCTGGGAAAGCCAAATCCGCCTGGATTGGTGCAGCTGGAAAGCAAAAAACCCACCCCATTTTCATGCACAAAACCGCAACCAAAAGATCACCCCTTTTTATGTTGTGGAAAAGCACTGAAACACACCCCAAACTGAGTATTTTGAAAAAGCAGAAAACTCCCCAGTTTGGGGAAGATTGGGGGTGAAGCACAGGCAGTTTGAGGGGTGTTGCCGGGGGTCCTCCCAGTGTGGATGATCTGGTGTGGATGCTCTGTTGCGGGTTATCCCAGGCGAGTTACCTGCTGTGGATCATCCTGGGTGGACTCCCTGGGGTAAGGTCATCCCCACCCGTGTCCCCCCCATGCACCTTTGTACCCTCACCTACCCTCTCCCCCGCTTGTGTTTCTCCCCCATATGCCCCCTGCTGCTCCAGCCCGCCCCCTTCACCCATGCGAGTTTTTAACCCACGCGAGTTGTTTCCCCCCGCGTCCCCTGCTCTCCTATCTCCTGCCCCCCCCCGCTTCCTTTCCCTCCTCTATATTCCACCCCCCCCCACCACCACCCGTCAGGCTCCAGACCCCTGGCATGCTGCCTGCACCCCATTCTCTGTCATTTTTTCTTCTTCTTTTCCTTGCAAGTTGTTGTTGTTGTTGTTTCTTTTTAATGATTAGACTGTTTTCGTTTCAAGCCACGAGTTTTCTCACTTTCGCCCTTCCGCTTGTCTCCCCGTCCCACTGGGGGCGGTGGAGCGAGTGAGCGGTCGCGTGGGGCTTTGTTGCTGGCTGGCGTTAAACCACGACACGAGGTGAGTTGCAAGCCCTGCCTGGCTAATGCTGGAGGCTCTCTATGTTCGTCCTGCCATCTTGACGGGCCGTCCTTGTTCTTCATTGCCGCTTTATAGCGAGCGCCTCTCGCTCTGTAAGCGGCAGTACTGGGGCCGTGCAGGTACTGCGTGTTGCAGGCAGCAAAGGGCAATTGCGTCGCTTGCTGGCGGGAGCGGCAAGGAGTGCGGAGCCACGCTCCTGTAGGGAGCAAAGATGGAGCCTCGAGGGCTCTACGGTCATCTGCTGAGGACTACTAATATCCCGACAGGCCTCTTTGCTATCCCTGCTTCACGGCTGATTCCTTTGCACGCCGGAGGGCGGGGCGGTAAGTAAGTAACACCGTGCAGCGTCTCTTCGATAAGAGACAAGCCCCGCACAAGAAGCCTTGCGTGCGCGCAGGACTGGGAGAGCAGAGTTCTGACGGCACGGAGGTGAGGAAAGGTGCGCCCACCCCAACTGAGCCCCAGGGTCGCCAGGGTATCGCTCGCTTGCAGGTGGGCCGCTGGCATCTGGTGCGCTGGGACGCGGCGTTTCCTGCTGAACAGAGCTGCCCCTCTGGCACAGAGCAGCTTTGGGTCTCTTGTGGCCTGCCTTCAGGCTGTCAGCTGAACCAGGCGTTATTTTTTGTTTTTAAAATCTGTCGCCAGCATCTGTTGACTGGCTGCTGTCACTCCCGCAACCCTGATGCCACATGCAGAGGGATACAGCGGTCCCTGGGGGCTTGGTCCAGGGGACCACCCCCCGCTCCCCCCTGCCGTTTGCAGGCTCCCTGTGCTGCTTCTCCTCTCTAGATAATGGGGTGGGGGGGCAGGGGCAGAAGCGACCACCCGACTTGTCTGTTCTTTGCACTTGACTGCTGTAAACGCTCCAGGCACTCGGGTGCTTTTTGGAACGGAGGCGCTGAAGATGACTGCCCGGGCTGCGAGTGGGGAAAGGGCAGGGCAACGTAAGCCCTGTGCCCCCAGTAAGTAGTTGCCGCCTGTGTCTGGTCTCTGCTGGGCTGAGCTGTCAGTCATCCCTCGTGCAGCCGATACTCCGAAGAGGATCGTTGTGGGGATGCTGCTGCCCGGCGACCAAAATGGGGTCCTACAGCTCGGAGGCTGCAAAGGCGCGGTGGTGCCCCTGTAACGGCACCCGTGGTCCAACGGTAACGGCAGTGCGGCACGGGGGGAGAGTGCCGCCGCGCTCGTTGCTTCCTCCCGGTAAGGAAACGCCGGTGCCGCCCCACGTGCGCGGTGTGGGCGGGCGCTCAGCGCGCAAAGCGCGGAACAGCAGCGCCGGCGTCGCACAGGTGCGCAGCAGCGCCGCCGCCTCGGGTGCTGCCGCCTTGTGGGCAAAGTGTGGTACTGCGGCCCGGCGTTCGCGCGCCGGCCCTGACCCCTCCGGCGCGCCGTCCGGGAGCACCGTGGCGGCGCGCAGGGCGCGGGTCTCGGCGGCAGCGGGCGAGCGCCGGGACCGCGGGTGAGGCGAGCGACCCGCTCCGGCGGGGGCGGTGGCGAGGGGTGCCTCCTGGCCGGCCGGGGCTGGCGGGACGGGAAGCTGCGAAGCGGCCGCCGCGGCGGCAGGCTCCCGGTCCGCCGGAGGCGAGCCGGGCCAGGGCAGCGCCGGTCAGTTTCCCGAGAGCCGATAGAAGGGAAGAGGGGGCGGAGGCGGGCACCCCCCAGGCGCGGCCAGCGGGCGCCTCCCCGAGTCGCCGGAGCTCCGACACGGCGTCGCGGCAACCGCGCATGCGCGGGGGCGCTCCTGGCGTTGCCCAGCAGCCGGAGCGCGTTACGGCAGCCCGGCAACCGCGCATGCGCGTTGCGCCTTTTACGGCGCTCGCCGCTGTTGCCTGGCAACCAGAGCGCGACACGACGCCTCGGCCACCGCGCATGCGCGGCTGCGCGGTTTACGGCGCTCCTGCCGTTGCCCAGCAACCGGGGCGCGTTACGGCAGCTCGGCAACCGCGCATGCGCGGTGCGCCTTTTACGGCGCTCGCCGCTGTTGCCTGGCAACCAGAGCGCGACACGACGCCTCGGCCACCGCGCATGCGCGGCTGCGCGGTTTACGGCGCTCCTGCCGTTGCCTGGCAACCAAAACGCGGCCCTGGCGGTCGGGAGCCGCGCATGCGCGGTGGCGGCTCTTGCCGCCCTCCTGCTGTTGCCTGGCAACCAAAACGCGGTACAGCAGCTCGGGAGCCGCGCATGCGCGGTAGCGGCGCGTTTCTCCTGCGCTCTCTTCCGCCACCTATTGAACAGAGTTCGGTACTGCGGCTGGCGTGCCGCGCATGCGCGCTGGCGCGTTGCGCCAAGCGCTCGCCGCTGCCACCCCGCGACCAATGTTCGGTACTGCAGCTCGGAGGCTGCGAGTGCGCGGGGCTGCCCCGGTCCTGCACGTGCCGTCCGACGGTAACGGCAATGCGGCACCGGCGGGAGGTGCCGCCGCGCTCGTTGCTTCCTCCCGGTAAGGAAACGCTGCCGGCAAGGAAAGCTGGCACGGGCTGTCGCTCCCCGGCCTCCCTCTCCTCGCGGCGCGGGAGCACGAAGGGACAGGCGGGGCGCTTACCGGCTGCGGGCAGGAGCTGCTGCGGCTGAAGCTGGAGAGGCCACAGAAAGGTAGAGAAGAAGAAATGGAAGGCCGGCCGGCCGGCCGGCCGGCAGCTGCCTCCCGCTGCAGGCAAGAGAGAGCCTGCCTCTCCGCGTGTGGAAGGATCCCTCTTTGTAGTCCGCAGGGTCCGTATGCAGCACCGACGGTGCGGTACGGCCACGTAGCGTGCGAGCGAGCGAGGCTCCGTGCCTAGGAAGCCTCGTCTTGCAAGACCTATGAGACGCGTGTTCTCCTAGGGGGAGGACGGCCGTGCCGCCGGAGTTACAGAAGAGGAGGGGAGCGGGAGAGGAGCAGAAAGAAGCGCCTGAACTGGGAAATTCTCCTGGCAGCGCCAAGAACAAGAGATGTGGTGAGCCCCGGGCCCTCGGGGCCCTGACTCCCCTCTTCTGCGTTCTGGTCCCTCCCTGCCCCTCCCCTGGTCCCCTCTCTTTCCCACACCGCTGCCTGGTTTTTTTCTTTTTTCTTTTTTTTTTTCTTTTTCTTTTTCTTTCCTCCCTTGTACCTCTGATACTGAAAAGCCGGTCGAAGAAACTCCCTAAGACTCGTTTTGGAGTTTTAGAAAGCAGGCATTCTTCATTGCAGCGCTGGATGCACGGGGGATAGTTCCACCTAGCGTGCATGCCACAGCTTTAGCACAAACAGGTTATATAGAATAAGTAATTGCATGTTAATCAGATTAGAATACATATACGTAAAAACGATGGCAACCGATTATCATAGTACTGCCTACATCCGATCACGCGCAATGAAGGATCCGTTTGAGTCGAAGGGCCGCTTTTGCGACCACCGACCCATTTGAAGTTCTTGCTGGCTGTCCTTGAAGTCTTTATTCTTGTCCTTGTTCTTTGATCTTGAAGCTTAACGCAGTTTCAATCACGTGTGGTCGGTTTCAGCATTGTTCTCGTCTAGCGTACAGGAACATCTAGTCATAAGAGCAAAGAACTGCAAAACTTAGGAGTACCTACCTCTGCTAGTCGATTGCTTGGCTATACTTTTGTCTATTGTTTCAATGGTAGTGTTAGTATAAGATTTCTAATAATTATTTACCAAATCTCACTTTTGCAGTCACCTAGCAGCAAACCAGTTTCCACAGCTGGTACAAAATATTAAAACCATCCCAATATTTAGACGGGCCATACAGAATGTATGGAAATATGCTATCAGAGGTGTCTGAGGGGCAGGGGGAGCGCCGGGGGGCCGCCCCGAGCCCCGGAGCAGACTCGCTGGCGGGACTCGATAGGCACGCGACCGACTGAATAAACGCTGGCCGTCCGTCCTCTTTGCCCTCCGGGCTGCGTTTGCGCTCCCTTTGCACGGGGCGAGGGGCCGTGAGGGAGCCCAGGGGAGGAGGAGGAGGTGAGGCGCTGGGGGGGTCGGGCCGTGCCCCCCCTGTTCCTGCTGGGCTCCAGCTGTTGCAAATATTCTGGTAAAGAAATCAAAATTTAATCACATAGAAGAGTTAGCTTTGATTAAGAAGTAAAATTGTGAAGC